>NW_026918133.1:0-140962 GCF_032062105.1 Saccostrea cuccullata
TCAGAATATTTTTATTGAACCTAAAAGTGAGATGACGAAACGATTCTGTGGCTTATATATATGTCTAACCCTCCACTTTAGGTCTATAAAATGATATATTTATTCACTAGGATATATCGGAAATAACGATGAATGAAATTTACATGATTATTCGGTATATATAATTATGAATTTATGATTGTCCAATTGAAAGCCACAGTACTTTTAAAAGAATTAATCTAAATATAATGATTTCTGACTACAGTTATTAAGTTGAACCGAAAGGCTGTTCATTGAACCCGAAAACAATTAAATAGATTGGATATTGATTGACGATGATTTATAATGATGATAAGGAATTGTAACAGCTGTAGATGTATTTCTAGAAAAAAAATTGCTTTTTTAAATATTGCACTTTGTTACTTTATATTTTATATGTCTTCAGCAAAAAAGACATTTGTATAGAACAAGTAAAAAAGCTGTTTGCAAACGTTTATGAAAATCTGACTTTTTGAAAGAATCTGGGCTACTATAAGTATTATTTTTCAGTTAAAGTACCCCAAAACTTTAGGTTTTTTTTTTTACAGTTTCTAATGTTTCTTATGTTTCCTTGTATGTCGTGTTTGATCTAGATCTGCTATTGACTTTGAATACTTTTTGATGAAACTTTTTTTTTTACAGTTTCTGAACAGCCTTTTCCTCTTGATATATTTAGTAACATTATAAAAAATAAAATAATGAAAAAAATAAATATTTTCAAATAGTTCGTTTTTTCTACCATGAATTAAAATTCTAATTTTCTATGTTATTCATTTGCGTAATTGTAGAGCTTCAAGCATCACTTAAACAAAATCTGACAAAACTTATAAGTTTTATGCCTCTCAAGCCAATAGAATTAAAGCAAACACTTCTAAGTGACTATTTTCTCGCAATTCTTGTAAATCAATAAAAATGATGAGAGACAGTGTCTTCCCTCTCCTGGGGGGCGTTTTAGGCTGAGAATAAGAAAACGTGTACCTTTGCTCTTTGAGTTGGCTGTTTATGTAACTACATGACAGAGATAGTTCAGATCTGCCGTAGATAGTGAGATGCTAGCTGTAAAGGGACACCGTTCAGGTCGAGGAATAGAGACGAATTACTAGTATTATTATCAGATGTAAAGTTGGATTTTGTTTTCAGTGAACAATTGGTTCATCTAAGAGAAAATTTGCTTGATTAAAAATGGATAATTTTGAAAACAAGTCATTATCGAATGACACAGTGTTCGGTAACTGTATACATAGCTTTGTTATTCACTATGTGCCGGCCATTATTGTAGGAATAGGACTAATAGTGAACATTTTAGCCATCACATCCATCTGTCTCACAGGAAAAGTGAAGATCCCGACTTACACCGCCATTTTATGTCTGGCTGTATCCGATTCGCTGGCCCTGGTCACCCGACTGGCCCGAGTCGAGGCGTGTGCTGTTTGTTCTCTGTTGTATGGTGAGGAACTCTGTTCTGGCAATAAATCACGTGTGACAGCAGTACAGACGATTTCCTCTATACCTTCTTTTTATGACGTTACATGGATCATTTTGTCATGTGATTCTTCTGGCCGCCGTACGTTACGTCATCATTGTCCATCCACTGAAAGCTAGGGGATGCCTAACCTCCGGGAAAGTGATAGGATTCTCGGGGGTAGCCTGGATTTTTACTCTTATCGTCAGTTTAGTGTATGGAATTGCTTGCATGAAATATCTAGAGGGCTTATATGAAGGCAAAGCAAATTGGTTTATGGATAACTTTGAAGTAATTGATATAATTATGTGTTTTTATTTGTTCCTTGTCACCCTCATACCACTGCTGTTGTTTCACATTGCCAAAAGGAAAGTAATACCCGCGACCTTGACCTATCACGTGGTCAGAATGAACAGAATGGTTATAGTTGTGGCACTAATTACGGTCATCAGTCTGTTTCCACTGATGTTGCGGAACATTATCTCTATGCTAGGATTGGACAAATTTACTCAAAAACAAAAGGTGATTTTCTTCAGTGCCATACAGTTTATTTATTTCTTAAGACACGTGGTCAATCCGATACTGTATTTCTGGATCAATGAAGTCCTAAACAGGAAAAGAAATTATACAAAATGCTGTCAACATCCAGCTAGGGATTAAAAAACCCAGAAAAATATGATATTACATGTGATTTGAAAGTGTTAATTCAGAACATTCTTGAGATACTCTATTTACCTGTTTTGCATTTGAAGTCAAAAATCTGAGTGCTTAGTCGGGAGAGAGAGAGAGATCACGTGCACGTGTATTATGTCATACTCTCCGACGTGTATTTTTATTAATAAAATGATATTGAAGGATTTTAAAAAAAAAAAAAAAATATTAAAAATGAATGTTTTTGAAATTGTCATCTCTCTGTAGCTTTTCGTACCCATTACTATAGTATCTGTATTTCAGTGAGGGATTATCTAATTGAATTAAAACGTATTAATTTAAATTTTAATTAATTAAAAATTAATCAGAAATTCTATATCAGTGATATACTTTTTAATCTTTCTTTAATCTTTACACAAACATTTATTTATATTTTGTATTTGAACAGTCACTTAAAATACTTCCAAATGTGAGCGACAGAAATTTTACAGGTAGAATTAGTAACCAGACGAAGAAGTCGTGTCTTACATTTTGCTTTATAATAAAATGTTTCAAGATCTTTAATACGGCGAATTTTGAAGAAATCTTTTGTCCTCTTTTAAAGATGCCAGTTTTATAGACAATAACCCTTACTCAGAATGTCTCACGTGCAGTATTCTCGTTATATTTTACTGAAATTGAAACGTAAATCTTGCGTTCTTGTTATTTGTGCCATTTACGTCAATATCAATGTATCATCAAATCATAGTTTTCAAGTTCATGTTTCCAAAGCTTACAACCAAAAAATCTTTCTCTTCTCCAAAAATACACGACCTGTCAATCTTATTGCTTTTTTGCAGTAAGCTGTACTATAAGGTGTAATACAGCTTTTTAAGAGTTGGTGTAACAGGAATAGTTTTTTATTCGATATTTTATAATCTTAAAACGATTTGGCTTTAAAAGAATCTTTCATAGTTTGTATTGCAATCCGAAAAACGCCCTTATTGTATTTCAAAGAACATAGGAATATGTCAGATTATCTGCACTCATGCAATACATGTATAATTTAAATTCGAGCAAAAAAAAAAAAAAAATCAAGAGCCTAGACTCTTTTACATTAAACTTGAAATCATAAATCATCAGTTGTACTTTAGTGAAGAGATAAATCATACAAAAAGTTTCTACACCACAATATTTAATAGGATGATGAGATTCAAATGATAAATGTTTGGCCGTGTAACATTGGTTTTTATCATATTTGTAGTATTACAGATACGTGATATTCACATACACGTGTAACATTAGTTTTTATCATATTTGTAGTATTACAGATACGTGATATTCACATACACGTGTAACATTGGTTTTTATCATATTTGTAGTATTACAGATACGTGATATTCACATACAAATTTTACTATTATACATAGGATTTCCTAGTAGTATTTGAAAATATGTGGAGATAGTGAACCACATTTGAGCTCAAGAGTCCAGCAAACATTTACAAAATAGGAGCGGAGTCAACACGGACTCCGAACCACCAGAGGTGGGATCAGACGCGAATATACTAGTGCCAATAATGAATAGGCCGTGTATTGTTATATGGTTCTAAGTCACTTTATTATTAGAAACTATGAAATTTTCATGATTGCAGTAGGATATTTATTAGATTTTGGAACATGGAAATAGGTAAAAGCATCGCAATAAAAGAAACTCATATGCAGGAGAACCAGCGGCAAAATTAATACACCTTGAAATTATTTGAAAAATATGACAATTAACTATGGTGTAGGATTGTTAACAAGATAAAGGAACCGAGTTAAAAAGATAAAAGCGCCTCTGTGCCTATTTACTAATGTGTATCAATACAAAAGATAGGATTTTTTTTTATTTTCGAACCTCTCAAGTTTTACATTTAAAGACGATTCTATTTCTACAAGATTACTCAAACTCTATTTGCAGAGTTTAGTAAAAGTTTTTGAAAATAGTACCGGTATTAGATAAAGAAGGAGATGTGAACAAGTTACATTAAATCGGTTAAATTGAATAAAAATAAAATTAATCTGCCCTAAATGTATTTTTAAAACATAAATGATGGTTACCTCTTAATTTGCAAATACCACTGACCAGCCAGCTAAGCACCTATATATCGCCACTTTTCTGTTAATATGTTGGCATTTTTTCTAAAAACGAAGAGTCTGTTTAATGGTCGGTTGTAGGTCTAAATATGAAGCCCTTCACCTTAATGGCATCTCTAAGTGAAAGAAACAGAACTCAAATGGGGGGTAAAGCTAAATACATGTACAGCAAATCTTATAGAAAGCCTTCAGTCAAGAAATGAAGTTCCTATCTTAATGCGTTTTGCATGGAATTTATCAAAGGTTTTGAATTAAATATATTTCATTTAAAAAGAAGTCATATTCAGTTTAAGAACTAAAAATATGATGCTGAATTTTCTATGAATAAGAAATCCAAATGCATGTAAAAAAAACAAAAAAAAAAAACGATTAAACCAGCTTAACCATCTATCATTTTTTGTTTTGGATGTATTTTTTTTTTAAATTACACAATTATAAACGTTTTACGCGATAAAAAATCACTATCTCGTACAGCCCATCTGTTGTCTGTTATTTAGTAATCACACAAGTAATCGGTAGATAAACATCGCAAACAACAAGCGCTGTATCTACGTAGATGATCCACAAGTTACATGGTCAGTTCCTACAGAGGGTCTGCTACGTCGTAGTGTAGACTTTTTTAATTCGGAAAATATTGGCTTTCATTTCTAGATCACTGACATTAGTAATAGTAGTGATTGTGGCAGATGTTGCTTAATTAAGCTACGTAGATGTCATTTTAAGTGCTCCATCATTAGATGATAACTCCCGTCATAAATGTTCATTTGTAATCAGATTTTCAACACAGAACCTGCATGCTTAACCATGGGCTACATACTACATGACAGTCACTATTAGAGATAGACCATAACAATGAACGCATGGTAATACCAACAAATTCCTGGCAATTCGTGAAAAATAGTTTGCAATGGAAACAAATTTTTCATTTTCTACAATCTTTTACAGCAACGAGTTTGAAAATTTCTTTGTGAAACGAAATGAATCGGATGTCACAGTATGTGATAATGTACAGTGGCCAGAAAGTTGGCAGAATATTTACCAACTGTTTACTTTCATTGGGATCGTTTTAGTTGTCTTAAGCTGTGTTGGAAATATTGTAGCAATTGTGTTCATCAGGAAAAACCCCGCACTCCATTCCCCAACGTATACCGGAATTGCGTGCCTAGCGTTCTGCGACATAATCGCCGCAATTTTTCGCTTTCTTAAGTTTCGTTCTCATTCTATCTACGTTGTGATTGATGTTTGCAATGACTTAGAACTATCTGTCTTTGAGGATTCGCTCTCAATTTTATCATTTCTGACACTGAATTCATCATATTTTCATCTTACAATGATATCCGCGGTACGATATAGACTGATTTCCCGCCCTTTTAAGACTTACATAGGTCTAAGCTGTAGAACTGTATTGCAGTATTCAGCTGTCTGCTGGGTTCTCTCGCTGCTCGCAAGTTTTGGATATGGCGCCAAAGTATTAACCATAAGCCACGCGGAGGAACACATATCTGACGTCATAGAAATCGCATTCGTTATATATCTATTTTCAATTACCATTATTCCGTTACTGACGATTCACATTTTGAAAATTCGAAAGCTTCGAAAATCACTTGTAGTCAACAAAAGACATGAAGTGCGCATGCACACAATGATGGCAGTGATCTCAATAAGTACAGTGGCTTGTATCGTCCCCATTGCCGGGCTGCAGGTAAACAAATCCATCAAGGACGCGCGCCACGCCTTCAGCAGACGAGAGTTATTTGTCCAGGGCCAGCTGTCCCAGGTTTTTCTGGCGCTGAACCACGCTCTGCATCCTCTTCTCTTCTTCCTTCTGTCCGAACTGACCAAGAAAAAATTCAAACCTTTCTCTCAGAATGACGTCATCAACAAGTGTTTGGTCCTAAGCGAGGAATCTTTAAGGTCTGGGTAATTTATTTATAATGTCATTCATACATTCTTTTTTAGCATTTCATTTTTATAGATATTAGACCAACAATTTACTAGACATGTCAGTCTACCCAGGGAACTTTATTTTTAATATAGGAGGTCCACTGAAATGCTCTTAAATTTTCTCTTCAGAAAATGCTTCTTTCTCTACTTCGTATTCCAAATTGACCAAAATTCAAACACATTTAATGTCCCCTTCCCTCTATTGCATATGAGTACCAACGAGGGAGTGTAATATTTGCTTTCAAGTCAGATCAATTCTTTTTAAGTCAAATCTTTTTTATGTGTGTTCATTTTTATTTTACCTTGCACAGCCATCTTTTATTTGTTTCTGTCGATAGATTTATATATTGCAGAATGACATATTGTTTGATTCATTTGAATGTATATAAGTAGATGTAAGAAGTGATATAATTACAACAGGTAGCCAATTACAGGGTCCTCATTATATTTTAACAGGGGCTAATATTTCGAAATACGAAGCTACTTTTACTATTAATCTGAATGTTTTATTTTGTAGAAGAAAAATACATGTTGCAGATCAAAAAAATTCTAAACCCTCTTGAGTTCTCAGAAATACCAACATTTGGTTGGCAACGAAAATTACATGCAAATGCAAGATGTTTGACCAATAACGTTATAGAAGAGACAAATTGTTATTGTGTTATGCACAGGAATACTGAATGTAAAGTTTTACAAATTGGTTTAGATTAATTAAGTCCTTCCTTCAAAGAACGTTCCACTAGAATTCCTACAGCTTTTGCTCAGTGACAACCAACGTGTTGTATTTTCACGCGAGGAGAAAGTAAAACCAGGAACCGGATACGACATAATTGCGTGTTCCCTGTCAAAGGAGAGATCGTCTCTATCCTTGTTCCGGATAATTGGTTTTGATTTTTACATGAAACATATTCTACATTTTCCGCAGAAAACTAGACTACTGTGTTTCTACGAAATGGCAATAAATACCTGTTGATTTATATGTAGTCTAGTTGAGGGAAGACCTTCGGTAAAATGGAGAAATTAGTTTCTTTAAATGAATCTGGGATGTATGAAGAAATTGCAAATTGCTTCTCCAATAATAGCGTGATGAATTCTGGAAATAATACGTGCAGGAAAATTCCATTTTCTGACGATTGGCGTGCAGCGTTTGACACGGCCACTTCTATTGGAGTAACACTAGCCTTAATAAGTCTAGCGGGTAATATATTGACGATTGTCCAAATCAGGATGAATAAGTTGTCACACTCGCCCACCTACACCGCCATTTTGTGCTTGGCAATATCCGACAGTGTCGCCGTGGTTTTCAGGTTTATAAAATTCCGTGCGAATTATCTCTACGCCCTCATCTTTATGTGTATAGATGAAAACACCAAGATCTACGACGCCTTTGCTGGGGTATTTGCATTTGCGACCTTAAATGCCTCGTACTTTCATCTAGTGATGCTAAAAGCTTTGCGTTACTACATTGTGGCCCACCCTCTGAAGAGCCACAGTGTTGTAACTTCCAGGAGAGTTGTCGGATTTTCTATAATTTGTTGGACCATAAGCGCCGTTATAGGAGCATTCTACGGACTTAAAGCCGCCATGAGTGTGGGCATGTTATGGAATGGCATGACTAGTAGGACGTCCATCAGTATAGAATTTGCCTGTGTGTTTTATTTCCTTGCCATCACTTTAATTCCATTTTTGACTTTACATGTGATGAAAATTCGAAAAATGCACACGTACATGACTGTTCGTCATCGCCAAGAGAGAATGATGCACACCATGATGGTCGCCATTTGTGTTACAACAGTCGTCTGTCTGATTGTCGTACTTGCTTTCTGCTTCTACTTCTTTATAGATGAAAATGATCCATTTTACCTCTCCAATGTCGCACAAATTTTATTTTTTGTTAATCACGCATCTCATCCCATTTTCTATTTCTTATTTTCTGAAGTGTCGAGGAACAGCTGTTGTCGTAAAAGGCAAAACTCGCCGTTTGACAGCAGTACAAACAGTCGTCTGCGCAAGACGAGACTTCGAACATTTCACAAGGACGAGTCAGTGTTGCATGAAACAATTTAAAACAATTTTATAACTGCTTTCTGAGAATTAATTTGTTTGAATCTTACTCATATCAGTATGAAATGTTGCAAATCACGATCTTGTGTGTACGTTTTAATTTTACAATTTGAAAGATCTTTTAATTAATTTTTTTTTAATTTTAATTCTATAAATCAATGAAGCGACGCATAAGGATAAACAATGTGTTCATATTGCAGTTGTTTCCTTAAGTAAATTGTTACGAAGCATAAATTGAAAAATTGGTGATGTATAAATAAAATGAAATATTTATATTCAAAATATTAATTTTGTGAATTCCTTTATCTTATTTTGGAAAAGGTTAATATATATGTGATTCAAACATTGGATTAATAGTATTATATCTGTTTGGCAATCGTTATTTTCATAAATGCAAAAGTAAAATGCACAGCAATTTGCTTTTAGTTTTCAAATTTATCAGAGACTTAGCACTCTGTGTAATTTATAACGAGATATGACTGGATCCCGTGTAGTAATTATCTCTGACAAGCTGTGACGTGAACTCCTCTAGCGGGGGAGGAGGAGAGTGTACAACCAGATCATCGTAAATGTCCGTCAAATCAATCTAAGATATACAGTGTATACACATGAAAGAAGGATGATATCAAGTGCGCATAATAACTTAATGAGGCTAGGTAAAAAAATCATCATTCCATAAGTAAAGAAATTATGCACAATATATATTATACATGTATATGCAAGTTAAATGAAATTGCACATCTTTAATTCGTTTTAATTAGTATCAGATACGTCTTGAAACTTAGATTGTCTTCTTATACAAAGACTTTTTATACAACGAATTGCCAAAATATGCATGTATGTAGAATTCAGTTACGATTTTAATACAATTATAGGCTATATTACAGGTGAAATTAAATATTAATTTAATTTTTTGCAGTTGTCTCTTTCTTTTCAGTTTTAAAATGTACCTAAAAGGTCAAATCTAAGGTCGGTACCCATGATATTTGACACAAACCATAGTGCCACTCTAGTTCCGAGCAATCTGTTGCTTAAATTTCAAATTCATTCCTCATACAGTTCTCAAGATGTAAGGTACATATTGTATGGCAGACGGACAGGCAGATAGACGCAAGATAGAGTGCTCCTTTATTGTTGCTTTGTTCTGCAGGCAACTCTTTAATGAGTTGAGAACCATCTTAATCCATAAATGTTTGAAATCTTCTTTTATTTTACTACTTTTGACAACTAGGAAGAGAGATTTACCCTCACAGCGACATACCAACTAAGAGAAAGGAGCAATTGAATACGGAGATAGTAATGAAGTTTAAAATACATTTCAACAATATGTACAGATCAGTAAAAGTGGAATCATTACCTCTGAAATAGCAGAGGCGGGATGAGGTGCCATGGAGAAATAAGCATTCCCTGTCGACAAACCACATCCGTTAGGTTCTCCTTCTCATGAATGGATAGGTGGGAAATTCCGTAGAAATCCTAGTGTGTAAAAGTATGGCCTAGCATTTGGCCTGATGACAGATTGTGTTTGTTGAGAGAGAAATTGTATAAATGCGAAATGATGACTTCAAACAAGATTTGTGAATTTTTTATTTCATTCAACTTGCAAAGCAATAAGTACTCTTCTTGAAAAGAACATTTAACATTATTTTTCACATTCCTGAATTATTAACTCTATAGAAATATATCATAAGACACAATACAGCGTTTTTTTTCTTTTTAATTAAAATAAAATTAAATGTAAATAGATTATTGGCATTTGCATCAAAGGGAATCAGTGCGTCAAAAATTGAAATCTGGAGGAAGTTCTTTACATTTCTTGAAAATTCCTTGTTGGTGATCATGATATATGTTAATTTTTTGATTCTGCTCCTCGGATTATGGATTCAATTGGCCTTTCTATTTTTTAAACTACCTAGTACAGGAGTCATACTCTGAATCCTCTATTTTGTTGGCCTTTGTATGATCATACATGTCGTCTGAGGGCGTGTAAGGGACGTCACCGTATCCGGTCTCACACAAGTCGGGGTTGTTATACACATTGTCTGATTCTGTAATTTTTCTCGTACGTTTCTCTCCAAGGTGATCATAAACATCCATGTTTGAATCTACATAAGGCAGTTCTTCGTCTTTGTCTTCTTTGCCGGATGCATCATACCTACCTCCCATTTCTGTGGTGTTATTAGGTTTATTCCTCTCAGAATACTCATTGTGAAACTGCACTCTTAAATTTCCGTCAGTGGTTATCGCTTTCATTTTTCTATATCTGAAAAACATATACGTTGAAATTTTTTTAATTCAAAGAAGAAATAAGTTTCAATGTTGTAAAATTTTAAAAACATTTAGAAATTTGTTTGAAATTCTTTTTCCGATTTCAATTCATATATATATATCGGTATGAATTGTGATGGATAACTTATTGTACTTTTTTCCTGACCTGTTTTTACTTTCTCAAGAAGCACAATATATTCAAATACATGAGAAGAAATTTTTCTGATCAACGTTTTAATCAATCAAAATTTTTTCATTCATATTTATTGTTAGTCTATACATGTACACTAAATTCACGACGGATTTTCCCATTATTTCCCGATAATGACAAGGAGCACACGGGGTGTCACCAATCGACAGAACTTCTCCACAGCACCTGATCCCACCCCTGATGTTTCGGAGGTCCGTGTTTGCTCTGCTCTTATTTTGTATTGTTTAATGGACTTTTGAGCTTGAATACTGTTCGTTATCTCCATATATTTCATGCCACTTGATATTTTCCAGAAAAGTAATAAATACATTTGAACAATGCAATACTGAACAATGGCATTTTACTAACTTCTTAATATATTAAAACACATGTATGTATATGTATATATACACTGTCATTTACCAGATTTTGCCGTCGATTATTCTAACATTAGCCTGGGATACTCGTTCTATTGATTGTATGTTGTTTAACGTCTCTCTCGAGAATTTTTCACTCATATGGAGGTATCATCGTATGCCGGTGAAGGGCTTCAAATTTTGACCTTGACTCGGCACTCAGGGCCATTGAGCAGTGAGGGATCTTTATCGTGCCAACGCCTGCCGCTGACACGGGGCCTCGGTTTTTAAGGTCTCATCCGAAGAACCCGCAACTTTCCAAGTGCCGAGCCCATGGCGAAGGAACATTTGCTACCAATTTTTAACGACTAGGTTGGTCGCGGCCGAGATACGAACTTACGACCTGCCGATCACGGAGCGAGCGGTCTACCGACTGAGCTACCGTGAACGGTTGATACTCGTTCTAAATACAATGTAATAGTAAATAAGGAACCATTAACTGTTAAGATATAGACGAACGATAAATACCTATATAAGATGAATATTGCAGAAGAGATGACGATAATAATAATACATGGTACAGTAACTGCAATAATGATCGCTACACGCTTATTACCTGGTCCTGAAATTAAATCATTAAACGGGTTATTTTACCTTGAATTTACCCAATGATTTTAAGTGAATATATATTAAAAGTTAATAAAGATGTTTGTGTTTCATTTGATACTATTTATCTTAGAAATATAAAAATCCAACATATCTTAGTATAATAAACTTGATATATTAAAAGTACTTCATCATGATATAAGTGATATATGTTTTGAATTTGAATTTATGATACACTCTTTTTACTATTTCAAAAAATTTTCGTTATACATGTGTACGTGTAAATGATAATTTTATTCATTCTCGAATATTATCGATTATAGTGAGATTGATAGAAAGGCATGTCCTTAGTCATTTCCTTCAGTCCGGCATCATACCAGTATTGTTATTTTTGATTATGTCAGAGTCGTCTTTTTTAACTTTTGTTGATGTGAGATCACTACTTGTTGTCTGAAAAATGAAATAATAAACGAGTTATTAATTTTTAAAAGGTAACTATAGTAATAATATGAATGCAATATTCTTACATGTACTTCTTTTTCAAAAAGCGTTTCAGACAAAATTCGACCAACGACAGTCTATAAAATCAAATAAAACGATTATAGCGGCCAAAGAATATAAAATGTGCATGTATTTAATCATCATCTTGTTTGTTTTAGGATAAAATAATAATGAAAAAGTCATGTTTGTTCTCTTTTTTTCGTACATATTCCGTTTGCCGAACGAATATAAAAATGGTTTCTAGACGTTCATTAATGTATTATGTGTATTTTTTTTCAATATCTTTTTTAAATTAATTCTTTTGAAAGTTTAGAACAAAATTCAAGAATAGAATTGATTTTCCCAATTAAAGTTTTATTTAATATAAATTTTGACAAGCAAATAAAAAAAAAAATTTAATTGTTGCTTTATTTTTTCCATAATCGATATTTTTTTCAAACTTAACAGATATTAAAACTTGTCAACAAACCATCGGGAAAACTATTCTCTTTGAAGAACTTTCTCTGTCTAAAAATAAATTATTTTTTTTTTGACTTTATTAAGTTACATTCAAATTCATAAAAAGTTACACATTTAATACAGAGCTGAAAAAATATTTCATTGAAATGACTGTATGAATGATCCTATCCTTCTAATGTTGATAATGTAAGACTATATACAGAATTCACCAAACTGTTTCCAACATTCTATAAGGTTTTGCCCCTGAAAAAACTGGTATAGACCTAAAATATGTTGAATCTGGCTAGAGAGAAATTATATGCATCAAGAGTAGTTGTCTTTTAATGTCAAAATAGATTTAGAAAGAAAAGGGATACACATTTAACTTCGATATGTAGTCAAGGTGTGAAAAATCAATCACGTAAAAAAAAAAATAACGTTGATATGGTGTTGTAGATATTGAACTCCCAAATGCAATATATGTCGGCACAATCAAGCGCGGATACCTCCCAATATATAAATCTATTTGGAATAATAATTTATTCATTGAAGGCCACTGTTCATGACATTGTAAAGTCATATAAACAAGGTGAGTTTAAATCCTTACTCAGCTCCAGGGAATCTCATCAAAAAAGTGTATGAGGTAGAAGCGAACATTGAAAAAAAAAACAATGACGTTATCAGACGTCATGAAAATAAATGGCGACAGCGCCGGGTGGTCGTATGCTGTCGTTTTTATTTTATAATAATTTGGCAAATAATGAACGCATCAAGATAAAATTTTTAGCATTTCTTTATTTTGTTTTGTTTTATGTTCTATATAAATTTTGAAAACACAGACTACATAGTACTAATTTAATAGCCTCAGTCCACGAACTTTTTGATAACCCCTCGTATATCCCGGTATGTATGTACGTCTTTATTCAAAATGTCTGGAGAATTTCTTGATAAAACAGACTTTCTCGAAATATATAATGTTTCAATAACAAACCAAAACACTCCGAAAATGTTCTTCTATAAAAATAAAAAAAAATTAAGAATATAAGAATTTTTCTTATTATTAACTTTAAAATTATTCCACAAAAACAATTTTATGTGAAATAGTATTTGCATTCGTAATAAAATTTTTCATTTTAATGTCAGAATGCCATGCCTACCGATCCCTCATTAAACATATTGAGTTCTTAAAATTTTCATCTAAGTGGAGACACTCATTTGTACCCTTCGTTATCATCTGTATGAAAATAACAAATCATCACCCTGTTATAAAGAGAGATATTACTGAACGTTTTCCTGCAAGTTGCATGAAAGTATTCTAAACAAATCAAATTGACTGTATATAATAATGCAAATTATGCGCAAATCAAACTTACCTTTAAAAACAGAGGTTGGATCAGATGTAATGACTGAATTTGCAAGAGTAATTTCTACAGCTTTTATCTGTATTCAAAAATAGTCAAACGAAACATATATATCTGTTGTATTAAATTTAAAGTCATTGACGAACGGCTTATAAATCATTTCAACATTTTTTGCAATACTTGTCAGTCGTTCAACCTAATAGTTAATGTGAAGAATAGATTTAAAGTGTTGCAAAAAGACTTATTTGATGCTACCATATTTTGAGATTCATTTGTTTTTTATTTTCTAAAGGTTCTTTAAAAGTTTTGAAGATCAATTTTGTTATTTACATCCTATCTCGAATATGCTGCATCACACTAAGTCTGATCATAGAACTGATAGACCGACCAACCACCTAGTCCTTGTTTTTTATTAACGGCTGATTTCTTCAACACATAAATTAGAGTATACAAGTAAAATATCAAATTCTTACATTGAAAACGTACCTTTTTACAGCAAGGAAGATACTTCTGAAAGCATGACTCGAACGAACATTCTGATGTGTTTAAATCACATCTATAGCAGTTGAAAGGTTCAGAATTGTTCAATGCTTTGTTATCTGTTTAATAAATAGATTCATTAAAAAAAAAATTCTGTTAAAATAGTATAATAATATTTGCAATATACTCATTAAAAACTTCATTACACGGCGTGGCTCCACGATTGTTAAAATCGTGACCGGTCAGCAGGGAATGCTCACTCCTCCATGGCACCTGATCCCATCTCTGATGTTTTAGAGATCCGTGTTTGCTCTGCTCCTATTTTGTATTGTTTTATGGACTTTGATATTGAATATTACTGTTTGTTTTATCAATATCCATCATCTACGGATTAGGGTGGGGCCACCATGGAATCATGGTTTTACATAGAAAATTACGAGACAAAATTTTTTATTAAAACCTTCTTCCCATGAATAAGAAAGTCTTGGATACCAGTAAATATACTTGTTGTAAAAGCAGGTAATGTGCATGTCAAACAAGACCCCGGGGTGAGATACAATCATGTAGGGCAACAATAGGGCATAAAGTTTTTAAATAAAAATATATAGGGGGACATCTTTTAGAAAAAACACAAAACTAAGATAAGTCATATATGTATAGAAGCATCTTCAGAAATGAAGATGCCCGTTTGTTCAAATTATGACTTTCACGGTTAATGCGGGGCTACAACAGGGAAGTAGATATGAGAAAAGATGCCGTTTGTTTTATTGACTCATGTGGCCCATTGGTTTCTTGTTTGATATATTTCATTCGTGACCATTTTAAAATTACCAATTGTTAGTCCATTATTTATAGACTGAATTGACAACGGATTTTTTCCGTTATTTCCTGATCAAGGAGCACACAGCGGGGGTGACCGGTCAGCAGGGGATGCTCACTCCTCCATGGCACCTGATCCCACCTCTGTTGTTTCAGGGGTCCGTGTTTGTTCTGCTCTTATTTTGTATTGTTTTATGGACTTTGAGATTGAATACTGATCGTTATCTCCAAATCCTTCATTAAGACGTTTTACCTCTTGACGGACGAGATAGCCGAGATATTAGTTCTAGAACATACATGATTAACAAAGGAATGTTTTCATTTTACATATGTTATGTTCTATATTTTGTTGAACTAATGTTTACATAAACAGGTACTGAGAAGTTACTTTCTTATAGCAGCCTTATGCGGAGTACTACCTGTCTGTTCTCTAGTCACATTTCTATTTCCTTTGAAATGAATTTACTTGTGTAACTTTTCTAATCAAATTTTATTAAAATTTCTATTGAAATAAATCAAACAAACCATTTATTAGTCTCTTAACAGCTATCCAGTATGGTAAATTTGAACTATCGCACGTTGTTGCTGTCCAAATAAATTTCTTATCTTCCCCGCAGAAAGTAAAGCATTCTGTCCAGATTCTCGCGGTTGACTTGGTAAATGTACCGTACTCTTGAATAATTAAGAAAAAAATTAAAAGAAAGTTGTTTGTAAAATGTAAACGAAAGGAACAATCTCCTAAGTAAATTATTATTAATTATTATTAATTAATTGAGAAGGAAAATACTTGACAAAATATTTAACAATTTTAAATTTAATGGGTATAGATTCTGTATGTCAGTCTCAAATTATTTTACTTTACGTTGATAAATTGAAGTTTCAGGATAAGATCACCTGTAAAGTTACATAAAATAATCCTTTTAGCTCACCTGAGCCGAAGGCTCTAGTGAGCTATTCTGATCACATTTTGTTCGTCGTCCGTCCGTCTAGCTGTCTGTCTGTCCGTCTGTAAACTTTTCAGATTTTCGACTTCTCACGAACCACTGGGCCAATTTTGACCAAACTTTGTATAAAGCATCTTTTGGTGAAGGAAAGTTTAAGCTCTAAAAATGAATAGCCATGTTTTCTCAAAAGGGGAGATAATCAAGAAAAAGACAAAAATAGGGTGGGTCATTAAAACATCTTCTCAAGAACCACTGGGCCAGAAAAGCTGAAACTTGTGTGGAAGCATCCTAGGGTAGTGTAGATTCAAATCATTACCCACGGGGATAGGGCGAGGCCATAATAAGTAATCAAAGTTTTACATAGAAATATTAAAGAAAAATATTCAAAAATCTTCTTCTCAAGTACCACTGGGCCAGAAAAGCTGAAACTTATGTGGAAGCATACTGGGGTAGAGTAGAATATAAAAATTTCAATAAATGACAACCCGGGGAAGGGCGGGGACACAATAGGGAATCAATGTTTTACATAGAAATATATATTATAAAAAAAATTTAAAAATCTTCTCAAGAACCACTGGACCAGAAAAGCTGAAAGTTATGTAGAGGCATCGTGGGATAGTTTAGATTTTAAATTGTACAAATAATGACCCATGTGGTAGGTTCTGTCACAATAGGTATTAAAAGGGGGAAATCTGGTTAATAACAGCTTGATCAAAGCTTCTTAGGTTAGCAATCTGGCCCATGGGCCTCTTGTTCATGGATGCTGCTTATTTTCTTAATACCTCTTTGTCAACCATATGACCGGAGTGATCAGAATTTCTGAGGACTCTTGAATTAATTGAGGTAATGATTCTGTCAATTTTAATTTATTTCTTTTTTTAGTAGCCTAATACTAGTAAACAAATCTTGAAAATTAATTTTCTTTTTAGCTCAAAATTAAAAATTAATCAACAAAAAAGATCTTTTTTGTACAATGGCGTTTAAGAGTTAAAAGTTAATGTTTTAATCATGGATTATATTTGAGACACAAAGAATACATTGGTACCCGATTTTCTAATTTGTTAATTTTATGCAAGACTGAATGTAGTTCTAAGTTTGATATATTTATCATTCGAGGATATGAAAAAAGGAAAATTGATCTTCATTAAAATTTGATTTGCGTGCATATGGCAAAAAAAAAATTAAACAAAAAAAAAACATCTTAAACTATTTCATTAATTTAATGAAAAAAATTAATCTTTACCTCCATTGCTACACATACATTGAAATTGTTTATCACATGGATAGTATTCAAACGTTGTTTCTCGGTCGCAATTGAGAGCTAAACAGTTACCATCTATTGGTTTCGGTTCAATTGAATCTAAAAAAAGATAAAAAATTGTCCTTCATATTAGTTAAAGGGACAGTTTAGTTCAACATCAACAATAGCAAAGCGAGCTCGTTCCCCGTTTACAAAAACAGTATGCACGTTTAATGAGTGTGATCAATTTGTTATACTCTGCACATATCACTGACCACGAACTGAAAATGCTGCTGAGTTTGTTTTGCTTTCTCACCTCTCTATTTTTTATACTCTGGACTATAATTTTAATTATAATTATAATTCCTAAAAAAAATTCTGAAAATGCTTAAATGCGTCAATCAAACGCACACCAAAATCTGTAGTTTCATTTCATTTCAAGATAAAATAAGTTTTATATTACATTTCCCTGTGAAATGCTCTAGCAAAATAGAAGTGATAATATTATACAATATACAGAATATTTAACAAAATATTAACCTCAAATCTGTAGCTATCCCATTTAAGTTAATGAAAAATAAGAAAACGAAATAAATTGAATCAAAATAGGCCTAAATGTCTTCTAAACAATGCTCTAATGCTAAAAGAGGATGATACTCATTTAACCACATGTTCCTTAATGTCAGCTGACATTCGGAATAATCATTCGCATTATCTTTATACAAATATGATAAACATTCAATAGATTTTTATGTACCGTTTACCTATGTTGGTATTTCACAAAATTTTAGATACTGTAAATGCATTCCAAAATCAAAACAGAAAATCTTTTTTTCTGTTTTAAGCATTTTGCCCTTAGGAATTGACAAAACTCAACAAATAATACAGTTTACAAGATATTTATTAGTGCAAATACTAAAAGTTTAAAGAACGCAAGTCATCGTTTACATAGCTAGTTTTACGGAGTAAATTTCCTCCCCAAAACTATCACTGAATCAGTTTTCACTACCACATTGCAATTGAAAAAGACAAAAATCTACAGGGTAAATTTCCTCTCAAAAATGGCACTGATACAGTTAACATTCAGTAGTCAATTCAAAAGCGACTATCCATGATTAAACAAGGTTTTACGGAGTAAATTTCCTCCCAAAGAATATCACTGATATAGTTTACACAACTACATTACAATTTGAAAAAGGCAAAAATCTAGAGAATGCCAAATCAACCATCGTTTACATTGCTAGATTTTACGGAGTAAATTTCCTCCCAAAGATTTTCACTGATACAGTGTTCACTACTTTCATTACAGTTTGTTATAAACAAGAATCTACAGAGTAAATTTCCTCTCTAAATTCACGTCGGTGTATTGTACATTCAGTATTTCAATGCCAAATCAACCATCGTTTACACAGCTAGATTTTACGGAGTAAATTTCCTCCCAAAGAATTTCACTGATACAGTGTTCACTACTAACATTGCAAATTAGTACTAACAAAAATCTACAGAGTAAATTTCCTCTCTAAATTCATGTCGGTGCATTGTACATTCAGTATTTCAAAGCTAAAGAAACCATCGTTTACATAGCTACACTTTAAGGAGTAAATTTCCTCCCAAAGAATAACACTGATACATTGTTTACCACTACATTTCAAAATAGAAAAAAAATTCTACGGAGTAAATTTCCTCTCAAAATGCACGTCGCTGCATTGTACATTCAGTATTTCAAATCAACCATCGTTTACACAGCTGGATTTTACGGAGTAAATTTTCTCCCAAAGACTATCACTCATATGGTGTACACAAATACATTACAATTTGAAAATAGCAAAAATCTAGAGAGGAAATTTCCTCTCAAAAAGACATTCATACAGTAAACATACAGTAGTCAATTCAAAAGCGACAATCAATTATAAAACAAGACTTAACGGAGTAAATTTCCTCCCAAAGAATTTCACTGATACAGTGTTCACTACTTACATTACAGTTTGTTAATAACAAAAATCTAGAGAGTAAATTTCTTCTCTAAATTCACGTCGGTGTATTGTACATTCAGTATTTCAATGCCAAATCAACTATCGTTAACATAGCTAGATGTTCCGGAGTAAATTTCCTCCCAAAGAATATCACTGATACAGTGTTCACTACTATCATTATAGTTTGTTTATAACAAAAATCTACAGAGTAAACTTCTTCTCTAAATTCACGTCGGTGCGTTGTACATTCAGTATTTGAAAGTCAAAGAAACATCGTTTACACAACTAGATTTAACAGAGTAAATTTCCTCCCAAAGAATATAATTGATATAGTGTACACAACTACATTAAAATTTGGAAATAGCAATAATCTAGAGAAAAAATTTCCTCTCAAAATGACAGTCATACAGTAAACATACAGTAGTCAATTCAGATGCGATTATCCTTTATACATCAAGACTTTACGGAGTAAATTTCCTCCCAAGAATTTCACTGATTGAGTGTTCACTACTTACATTACAGTTTGTTATTAACAGAAATCCAGAGAGTAAATTTCCTCTCTAAATTCACGTCGGTGCATTGTACATTCAGTATTTCAAAGCCAAAGAAACCATCGTTTATGCAGCTTGATTTTACGGAGTAAATTTCCTCCCAAAGACTATCACTGATATAATGTTCACTACCACATTACAATTTGAAAAAGGCAAAAATATACAGGGTAAATTTCCTCTCAAAAATGACACTGATACAGTTAGCATACAGTAGTCAATTCAAAAGCGACTATCCTTGGTATAACAATATTTTACGGAGTAAATTTCCTCCCAAAGAATATCACTGATATAGTATTCATTACAACAATTACAATTTGAAAATAGCAAAAATTTACAGAGTAAATTTCCTCTCTAAACTCACATTGGTGCATTGTACATTCAGTATTTCAAAGCCAAAGCAACCATCATTAGCATACTAGATTTTACATTCATTATGCGCAGATAGAAAATAAACATTATATATAGAAAACAGCAGAATATCAGAGGGTTAATTTCCTCTAAAAAAACTTTTTACAGGAAAAAAACATACATTTTACATCTTATTCAAAAAAAGACTTTCAAGGGACATTTTTATCTTAATATACTAATGATGAAATACATTATTATTTAATCTATAAATAAACAACAAATAATCTATACAAACACATACAGTTTTTTTGACTGATTTCAAGGCGTATTCAACGAGGGGAGGGGGCTCAGTGCGCATGCAGTAGCATGGTGAAGTCGCAAACAATATCTCAAAGTACGTTGAAAACTGTATTGTCCAGTCTATATCCGCGAAGAAAAAAGGAGAAGGAGGCAAGTCCCTCTCTTGATTATTGTCGAACAGTTTGATTTCAAACACATCTATCACATTTACATGTACTTTCTTTGACCGAAGCGATACATCTATGCCTTCCTTATGGCTTATGCCATTGAACACCTGCTGAATGCATTCCCAACATGTCCAAAGGAAATATGGCCGCCATATTTTGAACAAATCCATAGTTGACCTATTGATAAAATTTTTAAACTCGTAAATCATCTCATATAATTGTTTTCAAACTTTCAATTTTTCAAAACTCATAGGCATTTATTTCTTCAGGCATGCCGGATTACATAATGTGCACCACAGTCGAGTAGTGTTGCTTGCACAATTTTTGTAAAATCGAAAAATAGTTTTTCCGTAGGTTTTCCGTATGAAAATTTCATTCATCTAAAGAACGCGTACATATACCCTCAGTCTACACACACATTTAGACAAACTAAGACAAGATAGATTTTATTTGAGAATGATGTCCCTTTATCATATAAATCCAGATCATATACATAAACTATTGCATGAAACACGATTTTGCATTCAGATGAGTTCAGACAGGACATATGCAATTAAAACACGTATTACTACCGCCATTATTTTTAAAAGGTTCAGAGAGGTTAATGATGACATGTACATGCATGCGGGTAGTTTTACTCCAAATAAAATGATAGCTAAAGTGTTGAGCATTTCACACAATAAAGAAAGCAACCACCTTGACCAAGGATCGAAATCCTCATGAACTGTAGTTAAGGGTAGAATTCATCTGAAGACACTACCTTAATTACACTTTATCGTAACATACACATAATTATATAATTGCAAATTTACCTTTATTCTTCAATGTTTGGTCTTAGTTTCCTTATTTCTCCATTCATCAGAAAAGAGTCACTTTTATACCCAGTCGTCACTTAAACCACTCCTGAAATAATTGTGTTCACAAAATGTGGGGCAGTGTAACTTTGATTTCTTTCTCTAACTTGTTTCGTGTTCCCTGTGACTTTGAAGTAGATGAACCACTAGGCAGAATGCAAATATCCCATGCCGCCAATTTCAAAACTGCCATACACACAAATCTTTTATATGTAGGATATGAAACGGGAAACGGAAAAATAAGCCGTTTTAACACAGAACTTAAAAACAAATCCATCGTTTTCAAGATAAATGAATTAGGTTGTTGTGAGAGAAAATTGTGATAGTCTAATGGCTTCTCATCATTTAACCATTTTCATTTCCGCTGTGAATCCCCGCTGTTACTCTCGTAATCAACCCTTTGCATTGGATAGAGCTGCAGCCATGTCATAATAAACTGGCCTAAATTAAACTGTAATTTCAACATTTTCTCACCTCCAAAATCTAAGCATGTGAAACGCACTAGTTGCCACACTATTACTTACAATTTGTTGATATTTAACATTATACTCTGCTGTGAGTGCATTAACCTTATCTACTCGTGTCGTAGTATTTATTATTTTTTGTAAATACATATGAAATATGCGGTTCCAAAGATCATGAAGATGTGAAAAAAATCACGGACAATTATTCCTTTTCGATGATATATCTACACTGACACAATGAGATTAAAAAAGAGAAAATAAGCTTTATAAAAACACTTATTTTTGACAATAGAACTCTAACATTGTAAATGATTTGCTATCTTTATGCCAGTGTCTTTAGATCCTATTGAAATTTATTATTTACAGTTAATTGGATGTCAGACTGCAAAAATTGTAAAGAATGATTGTAAAGATGTAATAAGATATATATTATTTTATGTAACGTAATTACAGTTACACAATCTCTGTCTATTT
Organism: Saccostrea cuccullata; assembly: GCF_032062105.1. Classification (NCBI taxonomy): domain Eukaryota; kingdom Metazoa; phylum Mollusca; class Bivalvia; order Ostreida; family Ostreidae; genus Saccostrea; species Saccostrea cuccullata. The sequence goes on from NW_026918133.1 coordinate 22,591, forward strand.
CATGTTATTTCATGTATTTCTTCTTTTTTAATTTAAACATGCCTTTTTTAAACTTTTAACACTGACACTGTACAATTTGTTTATTCACAAATTTAAAGAAATATAAATGTATTATGTAATCACTTTACCATGTAATCCCTACACTATGTAATCACAGGGGAACTTGGATAAGGCCGAGATTATCTTTTCTTTTTCACGGGCTGATATCGATTATTTTTATTAAGTTGAATTCCTGCGTGTATAAGAATTACTCTCTTTGAAATATTAAATAATTAAAAAATGTACAGATAGACTAAATTATTTTTGAAAAATTTGAAAGAAAAAACTGTTCTTAGCAAAACTTTTCGACAACAGATCTTGCATGTCTTGTCGAAAGGGTTCTAGAGAATTGCTATTATTAGGTACATGAAGGTGCCAAAAAAATGGACATTCTGTCTTAGTTCAAAAAATAGTGTCTACAAAATTACTTTCTTTATTCCATGTTATGCAAAACAATCCCACACAGTTAAGTACATATGGTTATCAGATCCTCCATCCATTAATTCTCGATTAGGAGCAATATGTGCTCACCATGTATTCTTTAAGTCTAATGAGGTATCACATTGCCCATCCTGCCGAAGTCGCAATTACTTTCAGTCACTCAATTAAGGGAAAAAAAACACTTTATTGCCTAGATATCAAGAAAAATTATGCTTAAATAAAAGAATGCATTTTTTTAAATTCTAAAAATGATGTACATATAAATTTGAATTTTTAAGTCAGCAAAAAATTTTTATTAGTATTGCTTTTTCCTTATTAATTTTTTTATAATATATTTTTAAAAGTTGTTTTTAGAAGTATAGATAGATATCCTTTCAAAGAAAGGAAACATGCCAAGAAAACCTACCTGGAGAACAAACTCAATAAAAGCTGAATTAACGTTAATCTTTAAACTTCCCCGAGAGATTTTTGCACGGCAATTAATGTCTACAGTTAATTGGGTTTAAAACAAAGGTACAAAACTAATTATTTAGAATCCTTTGCACCCATTCTTTTTTTTTTTTTGGGGGGGGGGGTCATATTAATCAATTACTGTAAAAAAAAAAGTAAATTAAAGAAAAAGACAGTTATAAAAATTATTAATTTTACAATGCTGTGGGAAACTAATTTGTTAGTAGAAATAAGCTGTCTTTCAATTTTTGTTTTACGTATTTCCATATAATTCTATTTCCCATTGTATGAAATAACTTCGGGTACGATATAACTTGGTAATTCTTGAAGTACTGCGAGTTGAATTATTGGGAAAAGGGTACGAAATTCCCGGAAGTTGGTATCATTTCCTGGTTAAACAAGAGGGAGGAGGAGTACTAAATGGGTAGAGGTATCACACAGGTAATTGACCGATAAAATAAACTTAGGCAAATATCAAATTGATTTTCCTTTCTTTTCATTCTCTTCCAATCCTTTTTTACAACTTTTGTACCTGTGCCTAGTAAATTTTATGTACTTTTTGAACAAATAAATTTTTTTTAACGAGCTTTTTTCGGGCATGAGGGGCTACAACCTGTGATACACTAGGAATGTTTATAAAGACATTAAAAAACGCGTGAATTTGAGGTAGCCCTGTTTGCAAATGGAAAAAGTCAGAAAATGCCGCGTAGGTACCGTTTTGTGAGTGAGGATGTTTTAGCTAGTGTGACAGGTAATGTTTAACATCTCCTGTTAAATATTTTTTTTTCAAGTAAACAATTACCAAATTCTTTTTTTACTATTTGTTTGGTGAAAACATTTACCGATGTGATACCTAGACACATCCTGATTGGCTATGTTAATATTTTCATTTTAATGTAAAAATTTCACTGATAGAAATAAATGAAGGATTGTATCAAGTATTTTTCTTTAACCAAAAAAAGCTGAAAACCTAGGATCCACCCTCCTGAAATCAAAATCTACTGCCGTAAACTGTCTTGCCAGCGTTTGGGGAATACGGGTGATTTAATTGCTTCAATTACACTTTTATTGACTTCATTGGGCGCTTCCATCGGACAAGATTTCTTTGAATGTTCATGTTTACTGTTAATATTTTTTGTTACATCTTGAAAAATAAATATTTTCATTAATGTATTAATTAATATACTGTCACATCAAATAAATATACATATGTGCGATACATGTTGTAGTAGAGTGTATGTTAAACATGTAACTTAGTACAATGCAATAAACTTCAATGGATTTACATAATAAACAATTTCTCAGATGTAAGTTTGCGCTTTCAGGTTTGATAGATAATATATTAAGATGCTTACAAAATTTTGAAATAACGGTTTTATAGTAATTAAGATCCGATGTTATAACACCCAAAACACCATTATCGAATACAAGTCGTAAATAATAAATTACAGTTAGGAATAGAAAATACAGGCATATAAAAAGGAAGGCGATATACTAGTATATATATTTTTTAAATTTAATTTTTAAATGATTTACATTATTTGAGTTTTTAAAATTCAAAGCTTAAAACAAGTTTTAGAAGTTTTGCTTTTGCGTTAGCTTTTTCTAAAGTCTATTTTTCTCTTTTTGGACCCCATGATGTTAGTGTCGATAGGTCAACTAAAACAAATAACAGTCAATGATTTTTAATCACATCTTTGAAACCTAAATATCGGTAATTGCTGCATGAAAGATAATGTCTATGAAATTGCAGCAGAGTACACATATCAACAAAATGTAAATAGCTAACTGAGGCGACGTATGATTTTTTATGGCTTAGATTTTGATGGTGAAAAAATATGGAACTTACAGCTTGATTTAGGTCAGAATATTATGACATGGCCGCAGCTCTATCCAATACAAGGGTTTGATTACAAATGTAACAGCGGGGATTCACGCACCGGAAAAGAAAATGATGAAATGATAAGAAACAGACCATCTCAATTTTCTCTTACAACAACCTATTGACGCTAAATCATTCATTTATCTTGAAAACAATGAATTTGTTTTGAGGTTCTGTGTGAAAACAGTTTATTTTTCCGTTTCCGGTTACATGTGTATTATCCCCACATGAGGATTTGTGTGTAAGGCAGTTTTGAAATTGGCGGTATCGAATATTTGCATTGTGCCCAGTGGCATCTCCACTTCAAAGTTGCAGGGAACACGAAGCAAGTTAGAGAAAGAAAACCAAGTTAGACCGCCCTTCAATAGGTGAACAAAATTATTTCAGGAGTGGTTTAATTGACGACTGGATATATAAAGGTGACTGTTTTCTGATGAATGGAGAAATAAGGAAACCATGCAAGACCAAACATTGAATAATAAAGGTAAATTTATAATATATATGTATATATGTTACGATAAATGTAATTGAGGTAGTGTCTGGCATATGAATTTTATACTTAACTACAGTACTAGTTCCATGAGGATTTCGATCCTTGGTCAAGGTGGTTGTTTTCTTTATTGTGTGAAATACTAAACACTGTAGCGATCAATTAGTTGCATTAAAACTACCTGCATGTACATATTATCATTTAACTCTCTGAACTCCCCTTTTGGCATTAGTAATTAGTGTTTTAATAGCAAATGTCCTGTCTGAACTAATCTGCATTCAAAATCGTGTTTCATGCAAACGCATATGATCTGGATTTGTATGAGAAAATGTACATCATCCTCAAAAAAATTTATCTTGTCTTAGTTTGTCTAAATGTGTGTGTAGACCGGGGGTATATATACGTGTTCTTTAGATGAATGAATTTTCCATATGAAAAACCAACGGAAAAATTATTTTTTGATTTTACAAAAATTGTACAAGCAACACTGCTCGACTGTGGTGCGCAACATGTATTCTGGCGTGCCTGAAGAAGTAAATGCCCATGGGATTTGAAAAATTGAAAGTTTAAAAATAATTTTATGAGATGATTTACGAGTTTAAAAATTTCATCAATAGGTCAGCAATGGATTTGTTGAAAATATGGCGGCCAAATTCCCTTTGGACATGTTTGAATCGCATTCAGCAAGTGTTCAATGGCATCAGCCTTAAGGAAGGCATAGACGTGGAGCTTCGGTCAAAGAAAGTAAATGTGATAGATGTGTTTGAAATCAAACTGTTCGACAATAATCAAGAGAGGGACTTGCCTCCTTCTCCCACGGGCACTGGAAGTTAATGTAAATATATAGTATGTGTATGTATAAAAAAGAAGGGTAGGACACTCTTTTTGAGGCAAAATGTGGTTTGGGGTATTGTAGGCCTTTCTCAGAAAACTTGACGCGATTAATCGTTCGCATATAACTTACTTTAAATATATTTACTGTTTCGTTCCGCTTCAATGCCCTCCCTTCGAAGAAAAAGATGTTTCTATACCCCCAAGTGCCTAAGAATTTCGCTAGACTGCCTTACTTCCGCTTTATCCAAACTGAATAAAAAGCTAAGTTCTGATTGGTCAATGTCATACACATATTTTATATACTATTCTAATATTCTTCATTATTCCTAGAAATTATTTGTGAAAAGGCTAAAATATATTAACTGCAACTAACTCTTCAACCAACGTTGAACATACCATGACAAATAAATTGTTTTTTGCTTCATGTATATCCGTCAGTCTAAATTTTGTTTTATTATTGACTAATCAGAACTTACTTTTTTATTCAGTTTGGATAAACCGGATGTAAGGCAGTCTAGCGAAATTCTTAGGCACTTGGAGGTATAAAAACATCTTTTTCTTCAAAGGGACGGCATTGAATCGGAACGAAACAGTAAATATATTTAAAGTAAGTTATATGCGAACGATTAATCGCGTCAAGTTTTCTGAGAAAGGCCTACAATACCCCAAACCCGAATTTGCCTCAAAAAGAGTGTCCTACCCTTCTTTTTTATACATACACATACTATATATTTACATTAACTTCCAGTGCCCGTGCCTTCTCCTTTTTTCTTCGCGGATATAGACTGGACAATACAGTTTACAACGTACCTTGAGATATTGTTTCTGACGTCACCATGCTACTGTATGCGCATTGAACCCCCTCCCCTTGTTGAATACGCCTTGAAATCAGTCAAAAAACTGTATGTGTTTGTATAGATTCTTCGTTGTTTGTTTAGATTAAATAATAATGCATTTAATCATTAGTATATTGAGATAAAAATGTCCCTCGAAAGTCATTTATTAAATAAGATGTAAAATGTATGTTTTTTTCCTGTTAAAAGTGTATATTGTATCAACTTTTTCAAAATCTAGTATGTTAATGATGGTTGCTTTGGCTTTGAAATACTGAATGTACAATGCACCACTGTGAGTTTAGAGAGGATATTTCATCTGTAAATTTTTGCTATTTTCAAATTGTAATTGTTGTAGTGAATACTGTATCAGTGATATTCTTTGGGAGGAAATTTACTCCGTAAAATATTGTTATATCAAGGATAGTCGCTTTTGAATTGACTACTGTATGTTAACTGTATCAGTATCATTTTTGAGAGGAAATTTACCCTGTATATTTTTGCTTTTTTCAAATTGTAATGTGGTAGTGAACACTATATCAGTGATAGTCTTTGGGAGGAAATTTACTCTATAAAATCTAGCTGCATAAAAGATGGTTGACTTGGCATTGAAATAATGAATGTACAATGCACCGACGTGAATTTAGAAAGGAAATTTACTCTCTAGATTTTTGTTTATAACAAACTGTAATGTAAGTAGTGAACACTCTATCAGTGAAATTCTTTGGGAGGAAATTTACTCCGTAAAGCCTTGTTATCTAAAGGATAGTCGCTTCTGAATTGACTACAGTATTTTTACTGTATGAATGTCATTTTGAGAGGAAATTTCCTCTCCAGATTTTTGCTATTTTCAAATTGTAATGTAGTTGTGTACACTATATCAGTGATATTCTTTGGGAGGAAATTTACTCTGTAAAATCAAGCTGTGTAAACGATGGTTGATTTGACTTTGAAATACTGAATGTACAATGCACCGACGTGCATTTTGAGAGGAAATTTACTCCGTAGACTTTTCTTTTCTATGTTGAAATGTAGTGTTGAACAATGTATCAGTGATATTTTTTGGGAGGAAATTTACTCCGTAAAATCCAGCTATATTAACGATAGTTGATTTGGTATTGAAATACCGAATGTACAATACACCGACGTGAATTTAGAGAGGAAATTTACTCTCTAGATTTGTGTTAATAACAAACTGTAATGTAGGTAGTGAACACTCTATCAGTGAAATATTTGGGAGGAAATTTACTCCGTAAAGTCTTGTCATATAAAGGATAGTTGCTTCTGAATTGACTACTGTATGTTTACCGTATGAATTTCATTTTGAGAGGAAATTTCCTCTCTAGATGAAATGTAGTTGTGTACACAATATCAGTGATAGTCTTTGGGGGGAAATTTACTCCGTAAAATCTAGCTGTGAAAAGATGGTTGATTTGGCTTTGAAATACTGAATGTACAATGTACCGACCTGCAATTTGAGAGGAAATTTACTCTGTAGATTTTTTTTTTCTATTTTGAAATATAGTGGTGAACAATGTATCAGTGATATTCTTTGGGAGGAAATTTACTCCGTAAAATGTAGCTATGTAAACGATGGTTTCTTTGGCTTTGAAGTGCTGAATGTACAATGCACCGACGTGAATTTAGAGAGGAAATTTACTCTGTAGATATTTGTTAGTACTAATTTGTAATGTTAGTAGAGTAAAAAACTGTATCAGTGAAATTCTTTGGGAGGAAATTTACTCCGTAAAATCTAGCAATGTTAACGATGGTTGATTTTGCATTGAAATACTGAATGTACAATCCTGCGACGTGAATTTAGAGAGGAAATTTACTCTCTGGATTTTTGTTAGTAACAAACTGTAATGTAAGTAGTGAACACTGTATCAGTAAAATTCTATGGGAGGAAATTTACTCCGTAAGATCTAGCTATGTAAACGGTGGTTGATTTGGCATTGACATACTAAATGTAGAATGCTCCAATGTGAATTTAGAGAGGAAATTTACTCTCTAGATTTTTGCTATTTTCAATTTGTTATTGTTTGTAGTGAATACTGTATCAGTGATAATTTTCGGGAGGAAATTTACTCCGTAAAATCTTTTTATATATCATGGACAGTCGTTTTTGAATTGACTACTGTATGTTAACTGTATAGTGTCCTTTTTTGAGAAGGAAATTTACCTGTAGATTTTTGCCTTTTTCAAATTGTAATGTGGTAGTGAACATTATATCAGTGATAGTCTTTGGGAGGAAATTTACTCCGTAAAATCTAGCTATGTAAACGATGGTTTGCGTTCTTTAAACTTTTAATATTCGCACCAATAAATATCTTGTAAACTGTGTTATTTGTTGAGTTTTGTCAATACCTAAGGGCAATATGCTTAAAACAGAAAAAAAGATTTTCTGTTTTGATTTTGGAATGCGTTTGTAGCTTTTTGGCAAAATACTAGTATCATATTTGGAAGTTAAGATTAACACCTTTTTTGTTTATTTTAATGTTTTTACGTACATGTACCTGTAAATTTTCCATAAAGCGTCATTATATCTGTTTTACTTTCACACTGTTCAAGTGGCGAAAAATCTTTCAAACAATCAGCGTTGCAAGTTTTTCTGACAACAAACTCGTCTGAGTCAAGACAAATGCATGTAGAATTCTGCAGAAATATGCATTTATTCTATTAAATATTGCAACAATACATAAATGTTCTTATAAAGCTATTATCAATTATTCTTTTAGGTGATGATTTTTCTTTGTGATTAATCAAATTGAGTTTGATAAGTATTTTACCTGGATCCCAAAGAATGACGTGTGGGTACACAAACTGTCACATTGGCCGAGGGAGGATACTACTCTACCAATGAAGTTCAAGGAGGAAGTATCAATACAGCCTAAAAAAGAAAAGATATGAGGTAAGAAAAAAAAACCTTTAGCAATCACACACACACATAATAAAATAGAAACTAAAAGATATATATTTACCAAGAAAATATAATCCTGAATATTTTTACATTGTTATAGAAAATTTGAGCCGCAATTTCAGTCATCTTCCAACTGTCAATGCTTTGAGATATTGTTCCGTGCAGAAGAAAGGTCTCAGAAAATATTGACTTAGTGAAGATAGATTTCGATTATATAAAGAAAAATATTGCCATGAAAAAAGTCATAGGTTATAGTAGTGGAGTATTTCGTTGTAGTCAAAATTGAAGATAAATCAAACGTTTGAAACTCAAATACTACAAATTAACAAAAATAACGTACCCTTGATATAGATCCAGGACGAATATTTCGCCAAATGTCTGTTTGTCCAAAAACTGCCATTCACAGAGATTTCATATTCAAAGGGATCGACAAGAGATGAATTAAGACTTTGGCAGTAATTCTGGGCCTCATACCAATTCATTAATGTATTGTTCGTATCGATACCTTGGTAATAGGTGCCTTTCAAAGTGTTTTTTAAGTATTAAAAATTAATGCAAACAACCAGATCACCAAGAGGTGTTATTTGATTTCATTCTTTGTTTAATTTTAGGTAAATTTTAAACATTACAAATGTTTTGATTCTCTTTTTAAAGAGAAAAGTCGAAATTACGTTTTACATCGTGAGGTGACTTAATTACATTTACCTGCAACAGTGTGCAATTATTATCATGCTTAAAATTTCTATAACGCACAATCACTGGCGATTTTTATGACAATAATTATGTTTTGGGGATAATGATTTTAATACCTTAATTACACTACAATAACCTTTTTTTTAACCTTCTAAAATTTCCTTTCTAAAGAATATTAAATCCGTCACTCCACTAATATATGCAATTTGAAGGCATGATCTAGTTGATAATTATCAAAATGATTTAAAGCATACCGTTTTCATTTTCTTGAAAAAACCCTAATGCACATAATGATAAAATCCATAAACAAATTTCTCCGATATCCATGTTTATATGTTTCCTTTTGCTTCCGGGTAGCAAATAAAAAGAAATCCCGAGATAAGATAAACTAGAGATAAGGGAAAAATTCCTTGAAAACCTAGCAACAGACCATTTAGTTACCTGTGTCATATTTCCCTTTATTACAGATAAATATTCGCAGATAAAATTGTCACAGATAAATGTTCTTAGGAACGCAAAATTATTATAAATTGGATTTGTCTCCCTTGACTCCTATTATATGCCTCAGTTTCTTATTAAAAGAAATATACATGTAGATGTTATCTATATACAAAATATGAGCTGTCATGTTGTTCTGAACAAAAAAGCTTTCCTCTTTATTTTCTTTTGACCTTTCACAAGTGTGATTGTTGTGCTGATTTTTTCATAAAGGACTTTGACCGATATTAAGCCACGTATCCAAGACAAATATTTGACCAATATTGGGTATCATAATGAAGTTGTAATGAATGATAAAATAAAACATACAGAAATAACGAACAAGAAGTCCATAAAACAATATAAAACATCAGCAAAACAAATTTAAACACGGACCTCCAAAACATCAGAGGTGGGATCAAGTGTCATGGAGGGTTGAGCATCCCCTGCTGACCGGTCACACCCACCATGTGCTCCTTCTCATAATCGGAAAATTACGGAAAATCCGTCGTTAATTCAGTATCTAAATAATCGATAAACATATCCTGACGTATTGTATTTTCGACCTACTTTGATATTATTTTTAAATTTATTGCAAACTTTACAGAATCTGAAAAAATAATGGCTTAAAAGGATGGCATATGTGTCTGTTAATAAAAAAAATATAACCCAAATCGCAGTTTTGTGTTTATTTCATTTGTATGCCATTATATGGGAATGGTGCAGTTTTCCTTACAAAAATATTAGCGTCTTGTGTTTTCGACATAAATAAAATATGAACACCCAGTCAGTATTGATTTTACGACTGCGAAATATTGAAAATATAAATACGACTGTTTGTCTTACAAAAAACATCGAACAAGTTGTGTATTTTTATTGCAAACATTTTTATTTGTTGGTTAAACCAATCTGTCAGAAGCTTTGCATATCCAAAATACTTCAATGAAATTACATTGCATTTTTCAGTGAAAATCTGTGAGAAAATGCCAATATCTAAGGTAGAAAAAAAAACGTTTGATCCACCAATTCATTTTAATATTCATGCGTCTCTTTGTCAGAGATCTTAATTTTCTTTCGGAGAAGTGCCATGAAAAAATCTTGGTAATTAACCTATTATGGCTTTGATTAATCAACAGGTAAAATGTGCATTAGTAAAAAGACTGGGATTTCTGACGTCGGACTTAAAGGCAGGGATTTTTTACCGGGTGGTAAATTCCAGGTGAGGGAGGGGCTTATTTTGTACAGGTGTAAATGCTTTGGGGGCTAGCAGTCTACCTGTGGTCATCTGTCTCCTAATCCCTATACACAGGAAGTGATTTAATACACAGTGAAATACCCCAGATGTCAAACTTTACCTGTACTGGAGATTTTGAGACAATCTTAAATTAGAAGTGTAAAGTTAAAAGTCAAGTTTTTTTCTCAATAATCCATATCTATTCATTTTTGAATGTTTAAAACACACCTACCCATTCAAAAAAAATATTATGGTATCATAAAGTAAATTCAAATCTTAAAACAAAGATTATTTAAGATGTCAGTGTATGTGTTAAATAAATTTAAAAAACAAAACAAAACTCCAGTAACAACCAAATTAGACTTAATTCACTCACCCCCAGGATCCCAATCTAATAAATAAAAAAAGCCTTGTTAACTACATTTCATAAAAAAATATCTAGTAGCTTTATCCTAATCTTTACAAGGCTTTGTCACCATGAAACATGCTAAAAGGATTGCTTGTAAATTCTCATCTAAATAACAAAGGAAAATAATTACAAGCGACCCATAATAAGAATTTGTAAAATTTTATTACTTCACACAGTGCTGCTCTAAACTTTTAAAGTCAGTAACATTTCCAGTTTGAATTTACCGTTTAGCATATGTTGAAGTTAATTTCAAAATTTCTTTCGAAAAAAAACTTTATGTACCAAAGTTGAATATTTTAAAAATGTATATTATATTATAACCCTTTTAAATACTAAAAGTATATCTATTTCATATATTGTCAAGCTAAAAATTTTCATAGCGATACAGTTTCTCTATACCATGTCCGATAAACAAAGGCAGAGGATCAAAGAATCAAAAGTTAATTTGAAGGTCCCTATGAGTGCCAAACAAACTGTACAGTGTATACACAGGGACCAGTAAGTAAATGTCAATCAAGTCCCAGAATCCAATGATGGACCTTCATGCACTTGATTGACAGGGCTATCCATACCAGGTATTTTTGAAGACAGTGCTTAAAATCTCTGCCTTTAAACCATGGGAGAAAATCCGTTGAATTTATTATTTAGGGTATATACATTACAGGTGTGCTTAAAAGATATTTTTCCAAGTGTAGCAACTGAAAATAATGCTGTACGGCGCGGTATCTGCACGGGAAACAGATTGGGAAAAATAGGTCGAAAATACAATATGGTCGAAAACAGGACACGAGAAGATATAGAATGAAAAACGTCAGTCAGCATTTGACTCAACGATAAATTGTATTTGCTGACAAGGTCATTGTAATTACGACCAAAGAACATAGCACAATAGATGCCTTTAAACTAGAAAGCTGAAACTCTTGTTCGACCAACTTGTTTGTCAATAATTTACCTCGTTTAAAAAAATCATATGTAGAGCATGCTCTTACGTATCAAATCAACTGAGATATATATACTCCATATGCAGGTGATGAAGGTATATTGCTGCATAAGTAAGGGAAGTTGACGATAGAAAAGTTAAAGTCATCACATTTATCATATAGCTTGGTTGTTAGATTACCATTAACGTCTTTTTCAAAAATAAAATATCCAAATATGAAACAGATACATCAGACTCTGTGGTATCTTTTATCTCAAGTTCACCAGGATATATCAAATCAACATAAGAATGGAAATTACCATTGTTAATGGACAATACGTCGTCGATATATCTACTCAGTACGAGGGGTGATCAAAAAGTTCGCAAACTAATTGAATAACTCCCATACAAGAAACAAGATTTGGTTTTAATGTTGATTATATTTTAAATTAATCCTCCCCGATTTTAATGCACATCAACCACCGTTCTGCGCATGCGCGAATCACGTGATATTGGCGGTCACGTGACCCCCTCTGTAGCGTTCTGTCACAAAAGTTAAAAGATTTTTCCGAGTTTTATATTTCTTTCCATGTGAGTTAATTTTTATGACAAGAACAGTTAATTTGTCAGAAATGGTCATATCTTAGGTATTTGATACTTATATCATTGTTCAAATATTCAACTGTTTTTCAAAGTGCTAATTGGAAGTCTTTGATAGCAAATTGCTTAATTAAAAATACATATCTTTTCAAACTTGCTTTCACTGGGCAAGATGACAAGTATCATTTTAAACCATCAGCCTTCCTTCACTAAAACGATTAATGCAATCATTAATTGAATTTATAGGAACTCATTTATCTCTCTAAACCGTGTACAAATTATTATATGATACTGCAGAGGGATTTCTAAGATATTACAATAAATTGTACAGTCGTTTGTTGAACGAGTTTGACTGAGACAACCATTTTTCGTCACAAGTGACCTAAATAGTGACGTCATTTTCACATTGTGACGTCACAAACAAGGAGAGAAACTTTATTCAGCATATGCTATTTATAGATATTTTGACTCAATCCTTGAGCTTTCACAGTCAAACAGTACCGAATTTCATTCTAATCTGAATTGTGGTTTTGTAGATAAAGAGATAGTTTGCGAACTTTTTGATCACCCCTCGTATTCTAAATGTCGGGTTGAAGACCAAAGCAAGTGATATTTCCTTTTCACGCATATATTTTTCATATTCTGCTTCATTTGAATACAAAAATAGGTCAGCAAATAACGGGTCGCATTTGGTAAATTGGAAATCCAATAAATTGTTGGAAGACCTGGTCTCCAAAACCATATAGTTATTGTCAATCAGAAACCCAAGCGTCTTTTTGATGTCAGCTTCAGAGTACTTGTGTGTACAATCAGAATCTGTTTTAACAAAATAATTTTGCAAATGACCAATGACAAGGTAAGTAAATTTACTAGTTGGAATTTTTATGTATCCACATCTGATTTACACCACTTCTTAAATATATTGTTGCATAGTACTCTTGAAGTTTCTCATTCACTACTAATTGTCAATATCTTAGTGAGAAGTAAAGGAAGAGGCTTGGTTGGACATTTACTGGGACCTGCAATGTATCTTTGTTTGTGAGGATTCTTATGAAGTTTTGTAATTCAATAAATATGGTAGTTCAAATTTATTTTGGTTCTTTGGAATATTAAAAATATTCAAACTTAGTATGTAATCGTATTTATACTTAACTACTCTATTCGAAAAAAACTGTTCTGAATGAACATATACCCTTTTTAGTATAACTATTTAACCTTTCAAAACAAATTATTACAAGAGCCCTGTGTACGTAACAAAGGTTTTGGAGCTCTAAATCTGTCTTGTATATTGACAACTGAAATTCCAATTTTTGATTATTATTAGAAATATCCTAATTAAATGTTAGTAAACATAAAAAAATGAAAATTTTAAGTTGAAACTATGTACTCTATGTGACTTATCATATTCAGGTTGAAAAAAGATAACGATTCACACTAATGATGCTTATAAATATCAAAAGTTTTCAAAATACACATTTGACAAAAATATTTCTTCGTATTAAGTAATTTAATGATAATGATGTGAGCAATAAAACGTGTAAAAATATTGACAAAATATGTCTTCTGCTTTCAAATTCGATTCTCCACAAATCAAATATTCGGCTATCTGTAATCATCAAAATTATCTTGTGTACTAGGATGTACAATGTGATCATAGTTACAAAATGCATCTGAGTCTCTAGTAGAATCTGCAAAGCTGTATTCGCAGTCGTTTTCGTCTATCACGTGATTATAAATGTCGTCTGCTTCGTGAACGCTCGTCTCCCTCAAATGGTTGTACAGCTCGCTCTCGTTGACGTCATCACCTGTCTCTGATTTACAATTCGTCAGAGTAGTGTATGTATTACCACTGTATGATTCTTTTTCCCTTACGATATCATGTAGATGACTATAATCATCGTTCTCCAACACACTGTCGTCTTTCTTTTCTTTATCCTCTGATTGATGATGAGGTTCAATACTTTCACTTTTGTTTACCTCGGAATGAGTGCCGCTGTATGTATTTAATTCTGTCTCTGGCCCGTGAATTTGTTCATTCACGAAATTAGTTTCTTTCACCATTTTCTGCCTTTTTCTTCGTGAAACAATTTTGAAATTTAAAAAAAAAAAAATAATAATAATTATGAAACAAAAAAATTAATTTTCAAACTGAAGGTATCAAAAAAAAACTATGGCATTATTAGTGAATTTCTTTTTCTCTCAAGTCATTCTACTTTCAATAACATATTGAGCACACTTCATAGACCTGTGATTAATAACATACATTATAGTCTACAAGCTAATATAAAATCCAAAGTTAAATTTTTACCACAAAGAAACAGTTTTGAAAACATAAAGTATCTGAAAATCGTTCTAATTTATATGTATATACTTTATAACGATGTGATCCCCCATTCTCTGTGTTTTTGTGGGTGGGATGTCATATCTTTATTGTAAATTGTGTCAAAGATTGCTTTTTCATACGTTATTCCGAAGTTATCACCCAAGTTGTTTTTTTTTTAAATTAGGTCAATAGTGAAGGTCAAGGGTCATAAATCACAGCATGCTCGGAAATATCTTGTTACAGACAATGCACATGTTAAAAATGAAGACTCTATCTTTTCTAAATTAAAAGGTTTAAGGAAAATTTAACATTTTTGAAACTTAAGTCAAACTGTAAGAGCCAGGTCAAAAGATAAAAAAAAAATCATAGTGCATTTAACAGGGTCTTGTCACAAGCAATACACGGGTCTAATATGAAAGCCCTGTCTTTTCAATCAAATGTCTTGAGTAAGGTTAAAAGTTTTGTAAAGTAGGTCAAACTTCAAGGTCAATGTCTCGGGGTCCAAAATCAAAGTGTATCTAAAAAGTTATTTTTACAGATTATATACATGAATAATATGAAAGCCATACCTCTTCTCATTTAAAGGTATGGCAAATTCAATTTTATGTTTAATTTTTTTTTAAAGTAAGTCAATGACACAGGGTAGAAAATCATAGTAATAAGACTGACAGACGAATGAGATTTAATATCCCCTCGCTTTTGCAAAACCTGGGGACAATAATAAAATATTTTGAAATAACCACTTTAAAAACTTACTTTATACATAACAAGATGACAAAAAACATCACAGATAAAACTGTAAATATGGCAACCGAAGCAACAGTTATTGTGGTTGTTGGAATAAAGGAACCTCCTGTAAAATATTTCTTAAAATATATGGAAGTTACGGCAAGCATTCAATATCAAAGTCTATAAAACAATACAAAATATAAGCAGAGCAAACACGAACCTCCAAAACATCAGAGGTGGGATCAGGTGCCATGTAGGAGTGAGAATCCCAAGTCGACCGGTCTCACCCGCCGTGTGCTCCTTTGTCATGATCGGGAAATATCAGAAAGATCCATCGTCAATTCAGTGTGTAAATAATGGACTTACAATGATATGTAAAAAGTCAGTCAGCATTTGACTCAATGAAAAATTGTGTTTGCTGACAAGGTCAATTAATTTCTTATAAATCCGTTTAATAATACGAAGAAATACTACAAATAAAATAAATTTGATGTCTACTATTGAAATATAGTACCTCATATTTACTCGAAAGAAAATAAAAATATCTTTATATTAGTTGAGTTTATTAGAATTATACAAACCGTCTTCTCTTGACGATTCGTTTTGTGAACCCGAAGTAAATGTTGTGGAAGGTGAGAAGATTGCTGTTGATGTGTTTGATATAATTGTCAATTCCGTAGTTAACCGAGATGTAACTTCCCTCGATACGTCCGTCGTAGGAAAAGTGGACGATGAGTGTTGTGGTACAGTCACAGGTTTCTGCTGTAGTATTACATAGTGAAAATGCGTTACATCTTTGATTACATAGGAATTCTTGTGTAACCCTCATCAGATTAAAACAATTTATTAAAAAAAATAAGCCAATGACATTTAGATAAAACAAAACTTGAGAAGAGCAGACGTTGACTTCTTAAAGAAATCAGAGGTTGGATCAATGTCATATAGAGGAGAAAGCAGTCAATGTTGAAGCAGCAAAAAATCCGACAACAATTCAATGTGTAAATAATGGACTAACAATCAATATGGAAAACGTCAGTCAGTCAGCATTTGACTTAATGATAGATTGTATTTGCTGACAAGGTTATTGTATCGACAACAGAACTTAGAAAATAATGACTTTAAATAAGATACATTTGAACTTAAAAATCGATAAAGAGTCTGGAACATCTGTTTCATATTTAAGACTATCACCTGCTTATGGTGTGTGTGTCTATGTCTCCAGATTTATTCGCTCTTTAAAAGTCTACTCAATGACAAGTTGAGGTTACAGGGACTCAACAACCTCGTTTAAAGTCGGCTTTCCGAAAATGTTATGGTCGTTATCATGACCTTGTAGGCAAATATAAGATATTATTGGGTCGATTTTGATTTGACTGGCTTGTTTTAAAGGAATCAAGTTGACTTCTTTTTTTCAGGAAATTTCCGTCTTCCCCATCAATACACAGGGTTCACGGCGAGAAAGACTGGTCGGCAGGGGATGCGTACTTCTCCTAGACCTCTGCACACACTTCTTGGGATTCCAACGGTACGTGTTTTTGTCCTCTTTACAGATTTGTATTGTTAATATTTTTTAAAGATAAATCACTGTTCGTTTTTCTTAACCTTTAACATTCTAAAAGTGGTCCTTTATAAAATAATTTTTATACAGTATTTATACACGTATTCTACTCTGATATTTAACTTTACCTCATTGCAAACGGCATGCCTTTTTTCTGAACAAGTTCCAAGCCCACAGTTATCATTATTACAGCCAAAACATTGTAAAACAAGGAAATAAAAATCATTTGGCCCTACAATAGTAAAAATATTCAATTTAATTTACCCTTATTAGATATCGGACATGTAAAGAGGCTCCGTGGGAAAAGCACAACCATATACATGTTGTAGAATGTAGAAAAAATTCTTAATTTTCTGTCTTTTTACAAAATATTTTAAAACAAAATAGATCTATAAGTGATACCTGTATACGACGAATTATATATTTCTTTCACTACTCCTATCCAAGAGCTTTGCCCCCTAATGATATCACTAATTTCGCTACACGTCCCCTGTACGTCTAATTCACCATGCATATATGTTCCATAACCTTTACAACCCTCTGCACACCTTTTCCATGAATGTGCGGGCCAGACGTCTTCTTTTCTCCACAAAAAAATGTTTACTTTAAACATATTTTATTTACACTCAAAAATTTATAAATTTTCGTGTATTTTGTCTCTCAAAAGTTCTTGCTAACATATAAGTTTTAACCAGAAGACTTATAGCAAAGGAGGACAAAAGTAGCAGTTTGATAGAATAATGATCCTTGATTAAGTCTGTATGTTCTTAGTGTAGTATACTTGCATGCCACATTATATAACAATCAGCCTAAAACTGTATTTGGGGTAGCATTTTGGAAGTATTTTACAAAAATTTCTATTTTACGTAACCAATGAAAAGTGTTTAACGAAATCAAAAATTGATAAACAGAACTGTGTACCCAAGTGTAGTCTACTTCTGTGCAAAATTATATTGAAATCAGAACAAAACTGTAGGAGGAGTAGAATTTTGAATGTATAACACAGAAAGTTTTAGTTTTAGTAACCATAGTAACACCGTTCATCGAAATCAAAACTGATGCACAGAATTATGTATCTTAGTATAGTCTAGTTGTGTGCCAAGTTATCTTGAAATCAGACAAAAAATGTCGAAGAAGTAGCATTTTGAAAGAATTTCAGAGAAAATTTTATTTTTATTGTAATCGAGCAGTTAATGGAAAATGATGAATAAGATGATTGTATCCATTTTATTTATTGAGTATATGGAAAAAAGACATTGACCTATAACAAATACAAAATATACATCAGAAAAAATACAATTTACACATAGTTTCATAAACATTGAAAAACATAACATAAGTTACCGTTTATTCAGTATACATAATTAAGAAAGAAAAATGTTCTGTAGCAAAACGAACTTTGAACATACAGACAAAAATAAAAAAAAAATTACTCAGACAACTTTATCCGAAAAAATACTTTAAGAATACGCTTAACTAATTCCGTGCTTTAAGTGAAAGCCATCTTTGCTGAAACAATATATGTTTAACAATGAAGGGGATTGGACTTTATAGCTTCTGGGAATTTGTTTTCCGTGTTTATTTTGTCTAAATGTTTAAAGATTTGAGACCAAAAGTACATTGCAATTGGCGGATTTTTAAGGGGTCTTGTCTTTATAAATATTCAATAACAACCTTTCAGGGACCATTCTCGTCCAAATTGCCCTTCATTGATAAATATTTTTGCAATGATGGTTTTTACAAAAAAGACAGAATTAAGCAGGTGTTTGGTTTTTTTTTTAGAATATGTAAGGCCTCTTGGCTCCTTGTCAGTTTGAAGAAGTTTTTATGTAGTTTCTTTGAAAATGTTCCTTAAGAAAGTTGTTTTTAAATATTTAAGAGGCTATCAGAGAGACAGAGAGAGAGAGAGAGAGAGAGAGAGAGAGAGAGAGATGTATCAGGCAATAAAATTGAGAAAAGAATTCTGTTATTTTGTGATACTTTCTTTTTGCTTGGCTGTCATTTTTGCAAAAAAAATAAATAAGAATTATAGTTACCACCATTTCTGCACAAACATCCCACTGTTCCAGTAGAACATAATAAATGATTGATGGCATTGAAGTTGGCGCATTGAATGGTCAAACAACCTGGATAATTTCCCGTCTCACCGATTAAAGAAAAATCTCCTGTGAAACATGAAATGCTAATTACTGAACACATATATAGTTTTTGTCTAAAAAGCAAAGGCATGTGTAGATATATTTATAAGGAGACAGTCTAAGGATGTGTTGATTCAATTCTAAATGTGACCCACCCCCTTCCATTCTCTTTTTTGAGATGACAAAATACGTAAAAATTATTATCTAATAATGAACAGCAATGATATATTTATTTTGAAGTTCATTCATTTGCATGACATCAAGGTGACAATGGAATATCATTTTACATATTCATGAATATACTGGAGGAATCTTCAAATTTTTCTCACTAGAACAACAATCTGTATGGAAGCATTTTCAGGTACATGTTTAGGTAGGATTTAGTCTTTTAATCATGATTTTAAACACTTGCTGTGGCCTTCAACTCGACATTTAGATATATCGACGGCGTATTGTCAATTAATAATGGTAATTTCCATTCCTACGTCGATACGATATATCCTGGTGAGCTTGAGATAAAAGGTACCACAGAGTCTGACACTTCTGTTTCATACTTCAAGTTGGATATTTTACTTGAAAAAGACGGAAAAACGTTAATGGTAATCTAACAACCAACCTATATATGATAAACGTGATGACTTTAACTTTTCTATCGTTGACTTCCCTTACTTGTGCAGCAATATACCTTCATCACCTGCATACGGAGTATATATATCTCAGTTGATTCGATACGCAATAGCATGCTCTATACGTATGAACTATTTCAAAAACGAGGTAAATTATTGAAAAGCAAGTTGATGAAACAAGAATATCAGCAGTCTCGTTTAAAGTCATCATTTCGTAAGTTCTATGGTGACAATAATAATGGTCGATACGATGACCTTGTCCTCAAATACAATTTGTCATTGGGTCATATGCTGACTGACGTTTTTCATACCAAGTGTTAGTCCATTATTTATACACTGAATTGACGACAGATTTTTTTCCGTTATTTCCTGATCATGACAAGGAGCACACGGCGGGTGTGACCGATCGGCAGAGGATACTCACTCCTCCATGGCACCTGATCCCACCTCTGATGTTTCGGGGTTCCGTGTTTGCTCTGCTATTGTTTTGTATTGTTTTTTTGGACTTTGAGACTGAATACTGTTCGTTATCTCCATTTCCTTCTTTCAAGAACTAAGAAGCCATGATAAGTCATATATAATTTAGATGTAAGCATCACTGGTTCAGTAGATTCAAATGTGTTTATTTTCATTACCCCCGGAAGAAATTTGTGGCCAAGATAAAAAAAAATCTTATTTTAAGACTTCTTACCTGTTTTATAAACACTGTATGTTTCATCCCCGCCACATTCAGATAAAACTTCGTTATTGTTACAGGTTACATCACAAAACGTAGGATCAGTTGCATTTCCTGAAGAAATGTTGTTTACTATGCATATACACTTGAAGTTCTAAAAGAATATTAAAGAAATTTTGTTAATACTTTAAAGAAGAAATGTGTTTTGCAACCTACAAGTGAAAAAGAGAAAAAAATTAACAAAAATCATTTTCCTACCTGAAGTCCAAAGAAGGTGTAGTTAGAGCATCGCTGTTGACACAGACTCGCTGATTTAGAAGCCAAGGTGAAGTGTTGTTTTACTGACGAAAGTAGCAGGGACTCGTTGAAGCAACCTTTCGAGTAAAGTAAGGTTATGAATGCCTGTTCAATATTTTCAACTTCACAACTGAACCCATAACTACACTGTTAAAAAATGTAGAGGATATTGGATATAAAAGGATTAATAAACGCAAATCATATGTTCAGTACGGGAGAAAATGACAGAAGAATATTTCAAAAACATTTGTTGATTTATTAGAAACCTTGTGTATAGTCAAAAAAGGACAGATTCTCCAGGAAAAGGTTCAACTCCAACAAAGAGACACACAGAAAATTTACCACCATTGTGAAACAGTCAGTAGCGGGTTAACCCCCTCAATCGACTCCTAATGGTCGGGCGGCTCTGGCCACTCACTAACCAAGCCAGTATACCTTTGAAGTTGAGACTTTATCTGATTTGCTCCTACTAGACGATTTAATTTAGTTTCTAGCTTCTTGAGTTCTCGACTCACATTAAACTAATAGAGTGGGTCAATGTGACCCCGTCAAAAATGATTTTTTAAAAATCTTTTCAAATGACACATTTTACAATATTCGTAACAAAGTCAATTTTGTTTTAAATATAAGATTAAAATATTTTTATCATCTGATTTTTTTCTAATTGGTTTCTAATAGGCTAATTAGTTTTATACAGCATTTAAGTTAAAGTTATTCGATAAGTATTAAATATTTAAACAAAATAAAGTCTTGAACTCGTACGAAGGATAATGATTGAATGAAACACCTAACCTATAACATGAATCCATGGGGAAAGTCGTTGGTGTTTGATTGTCCAGTAATTTGACACATTTGATGGTTTGTTGCTTCCAGGGTGAACAAGATTAGAATTTCTCTCCAAACAATATTCAGCCGCTTCTGACCAATTCATTTTCTGTTCTGACACCACCAACCCTCGACACTGACCTGAATTTTTTTTTATATAACATCTACCAATTAAACTTCATTTTCATTAAGTTAATTATGCACAGTATCTAAGCATAAAAACATACTTACTTATACTGGTAATTATAAGCCACAAGAATAAGGAATTCATTTTAACTCATCTTTTGATCTACTGTATACAGGTTTCAAGCGTAATTCGAAAACTTCCTCATGCTTCGCTATCTCTAAAGATTAAGGACGAATACCTCTTTCAGGACACAGATAAATATCATAAATCTCAGCAAAGCAAATAAAGCAACTCGTGTCGATGTAAAGCAAACGATTTATTTACATGAATAACGAACATTGTTCAACAAAATACCTGTGCTGATGCTTCAATATTAAAGTAAACGACTAGGCACCGCTGCTTTGTTGGAAAAAATATCGTGTATAATCAGATAATTAATTTGGTACATAACAAATTTTTTTATTGAGAGGGTGAGTTTAAGCTTTATATTCTGTGATTGCCTCAGAAAAGAGCAATGGTTGGACGGAACTTTATGCAAAGTCAATATAGAGATGATGCTTCGGACAGAGTCATGGGAGCGATGATATTTTTTTCCACATTTAATGGTAAGTGCATGTAGTTGGTACCACATGTATACAAAATTATGAGAGATTGTCAGGCAACAGTTCTTAATTACTATTGATTCGTAACAAAAAATTGGGAAATTGATACTCACCAACTTGCGTACAAGTTTTCCGAGTTAATGCAGATTTGTCATTGTCTTTTATTTTTTCTTTTGTTTCAAAATACATCATTCCAGGAACGCATTTTGGCTCTCGAATACAAACTTTCAATTTAATTTCAATGAACGATTTTCAGTTTCTTCATATCATTCATCTAAACCACCAGACTTAACAAAGTATCTGGGCGCCAGTAATTGATAACAACTTTCATAGAACTAAATTTACGCTACATAAGATCACAAATCTTAAGACTTTATAATTAGATTTATTTCTGTTGATTTGCAAACATGTATTTCACAATTTTTTTTCTAAAATGCAATGCCATTCACTTCAGTGAGAAGTAACCACTAAATGACGCTCTACCGCCAGGACCACCCCGGGGCTGCCGTTGTACTGGTGGTTGTGGACTGTCGAGCTCGAGCTGCCCGCTCAAATGTCCGCAGATCTGAACTGTATGATAAAAAATCATCAGAATATCTCAGTGCTGGGTAAGTATATAAATAATAAGTTAACCGCTTGATTTCCGTTTGTCGGTAGTTATTCAAGAGTACTATAGCGTGTTTAACATTAAACATAGAAAATAATTTAGAGAAAAAAATTACAAAGATAAAGCACACACTATACAGCCATACATGTGTTTAATATATTTACCTTTTACAACGTGGTCCTTGGAAGCCATGCTGACATCGACAGACGTTTGGTTGTTCACAGATTCATCTGTTCGCACAGGGCGGGTCACACACGGCTGATAGGAAATATGGAAAAATGTGTTTACTAACGAATTCAGCGAAGGCAAATTATAATAATGCTACATGAGGGAGAGACAACAGTCGGATTCAGATTTTTTTAAGCTAGTGTTATGTAGTCCAGTATCGTTCTCACCAGACTGACAGCGGGATCCTGTATAGCCATGTGGACATGCGCACTGATAGGGTGCTACACACCGACCTCGGTGAAGACAGGGCAGAATGCACAAAGCTAACAAATAAAAACGATGAAAATAAATGTATGCAACTGTGTTTTTTTTTTTTTTTTTGATTGAGTGAAAAACCTATACATATATACCAAATTACATTTGCAAGACATTAAATACGTTGCGTGTGTGTATAAATAATGTGTGAAAGCGAATCAGAGAAATTGAGATGATACCCCTTTCACATCTTTTCCCGCCATATCCTACGGGACATTTACAGCCAAGGTATCCGAGACAAGTCCCTCCGTTCCTACATCCGCCCTTACACGGCACTGTGATGAAGAAATACAATTACATTTTACTGCTTGATTTATTTTATCGTCTGCAAATTATTTCATGTACAGATCTGCTTCAGAATATTTACCTGTTCATAAACATAAATAAATTAACATTTGTTGGCTGTGTAAAGAAAAATTATTTTCAATGCCAATTTCTGTTCAATTTAAAAAAGATTAAAATATTAAAATTGAATAAACAAAACACGTGTAAAATTGACTGTAAAAAATAAACAACTTAAATAAGTTTATAAACAAACATTGAAGATTAACTTACTATAACACGCTATTTTGCCGTCCCATTGGCCACTGTCAGTGCACGTGATAACAGGGGGTATTTTCATTGGTGGAATACCGGGTCTACATTGATAGCGGACCTGATCTTTGTAGAAATAAGATCTCCCCTGGACTCGAATGACATTCACCATGTCGGTAATAGGAGGCTTCCCACAATACAGCTCTTGAAATTAATTATAAAAAATAAATTACCTGATACGATAATACCCGAAATTTGTAAATCTCCAATGACGTTATGTTTCATTACACCTTTTTTCCATGACATCGTTTTTAGAAGGGAGACTTGTGTGAAAATTGGACGGTGGGATAACTTTTTTATTATTAAACATCCGATCTCCACTTTTATGTACGAAAAGATGTTATCGTTGATGAAATCAGCTTGCAATTGAACAATTTATAGCTGTAAAAATAAATCCAGTGATATAGGACTGAGTCACTTACTTCTACAGTAACCGCTGGGTGTCGACCATATTTGATTGGCTTGACACGTGACTTCTAAACCTCCTGCCTCCTCATACCCAGCTTTACAGACCGCCATTCTTGTATGACCCACCGGAAAACCCTGGCTGAAATTCTTTGTACTAGGGATCCCCGTCTCAATGGGACAAGCTGCTGCCACTGTAGACAGAAGTTTTGTTGGTATCGTTTTAGAACACCAATGATTTTTTTATTCATTTTTATGGGAGTATGATTTTTTTTTTTAAACAACATAATAGTTCTGATTTATAAAGCTTAATTTATATTAAGTTGGTATTAAGAAAAATTTTTGAAAGCCATAAACTGTAAAAGGATACATACCCCGTAGTGTACAGGTAGGTAAAGATCCACTCCAGGTGCCATCAGACTGACACTCGAGTCTTGTGCCACCCACAATAACATATCCTTGTGTACACGTGAAAGACACGTGATCACCGAACACAAAGTCGTCCTTGTTAACACTTGGTAACAAACCGGATCCCGAGAGACTCAGCAAAGGACATTGCACTTCTGTAATCAAAATTATTACAGGCTCAAGATATTTAATGAAAATGTTGTTTTTTGGGGGTAATTGTTACAAGATAAAATTTCTTATTTTTCTTTTTTACTTACTTTTACAAACAGGAACGCTGGAACTCCAAACCCCGCTAGAAGTACATGTACTCTGGGATTGTCCGGAAATGACGTGACCATCCCTACAGCCAAACACCACAGTATCACCGACACTGTAGCTTCCATTTAGGATGAAAACATTACTAGAGATAACCGGCGGAGGACAACTGGCTATCAAACACGCCGGAAGTGACGTATCCCAGACTCCAATCTCTCCACACTGAACGCGACTCTTTCCATGCAAAGTGTACCCATGGTTACACCGGTATACGACATAAGAAAGGTAGTCTGTTGAGGTGAAATCCGAAACTGCGTTAGGAATATTTGGGGGAAACCCCCAATTTACAGGAATACAACTAAAATCTGCGCTCAAAGCCCAAGCTGCATCTGCAGTGCAAGTGGCAATTGGGTCTCCGTTTCTTGTATACCCTGAATCGCACATATATGTCGCCATGGCATTGTATGTTCGTCCAGTCGTCCTAACAGTTGCATGCATAACTTCAGGAGGATCTCCACAAGATATTATTTCACAACGAGGCTCCACTCCTAGCCAACTTGAATTAGAGCCACACTGAAGGGTAGCACTACCAATCAAGTTGTATCCTTCTTCACATTCATATATTACTCTATCTTGGAAGAAAAACTCTTTTCTGTCCACTCTTGTGTGTGCTATTGCTGGGGGTGGTCTGCATCGAACTTTTTGACATTGGGAAGGAGTACTGGACCAAGTCCCATCTGCTTGGCAAATCAAATCCCTTGCTCCACTTTGCTCATACCCTTCATCACAAAGGTATGTCACCATATTTCCGTAAGTATAAACGTCGCCAACAATAATACTGTTTTCCACGTATGTAGGGGATGGGCAACTTATGGGTTGGCAAGAAGGAGTGGAACTACTCCATACACCCGTTTCGAGACAACTTATACTACTAGCTCCAGAAAGGATATAACCTTCATTACATGTGAAATTTACCTCACTGCCAAAAGATACGTCAACATATTGCGTTCTACCATTTTCAAATGCTCTAGGCTGTTCACATTTGATTTTGGTGCATGATGGACCTGACCCTTCCCAAATTCCAAAACTGTTGCACCGAGTTGTGCTCTGTACAGACATTGTGTATCCTGGTAGGCAAGAGTATTGAGCTGAATCTGACACACGATACTCTGTTCTATTCCTGGAAACGACAGTATTTGGGAAAATAGGGGGTTCCTTGCAGACTTGTTGTTGACATACTGGAGCACTTCCGGTCCATTCACCTGCCTGGGAACACCTTCTTTGATTGTCACCAATCAGTTTGAATCCAGAACTACAGGTGTAGTTTACTGTCACACCGACAGTTAAATCACTGAAGTATACGTTTCCATTCGATATGGAATCAGGTGTAGGACAGAGGATTTGCTGACAACGAGGAGTTTGTGTGATATTCCAACTTCCGTTTGCAAGGCATCCTATCTGACTATCAATGAGTGAAAAACCGTCATCGCAAACAACAGAAATATGACTACCATAAGCAACATTCTCTCCAGTAACAGTTCCGTGGGCAATTAGTGGGAACGTCGGGCAATGAACTATAGAACACGTTATAGTTACGACAGACCAAGCTCCGTTTGGTTGACATTTGCTGATGTCGATAGCGTCACTCTGACTTGTATATCCCTGAGCACAGGTGTACTTTACAACAGAGTTGTAGGTTAGAGTTCCATTCAACAGTGTGGTCTGTGAGTGAGGTACGTATGGGACTGAACCACATGCTACAGTAACACAGATAGGTAAGCGACCCGACCAGGACCCGGTATCTTGACAGATGTGATCCGTATCTCCGTCCTGCATTACGTGGCCCTCCGTACATTTATACCGCACCATGTCACCGTACAAGAACTCTGTCCTGCCGTTATCCAGGACTATCCCATTATCAATGGATCTTGGAGGTGAACATTTAATAGCAATACAAGATGGCTCCTTTCCACTCCATGTTTCATTACTGGTACAAAATCTCCAAGAAATGCCCTCCAAACGATAGCCTTCAGCACAAGCGTTACTTATACTGGTAATTATAAGCCACAAGAATAAGGAATTCATTTTAACTCATCTTTTGATCTACTGTATACAGGTTTCAAGCGTAATTCGAAAACTTCCTCATGCTTCGCTATCTCTAAAGATTAAGGACGAATACCTCTTTCAGGACACAGATAAATATCATAAATCTCAGCAAGGCAAATAAAGCAACTCGTGTCGATGTAAAGCAAACGATTTATTTACATGAATAACGAACATTGTTCAACAAAATACCTGTGCTGATGCTTCAATATTAATGTAAACAATTAGGCACCGCTGCTTTGTTGAAAAAAAATATCGTGTATAATCAGATAATTAATTAGGTACATAACAAATTTTTTTATTGACAGGGTGAGTTTAAGCTTTATATTCTGTGATTGCCTCAGAAAAGAGCAATGGTTGGACGGAACTTTATGCAAAGTCAATATAGAAATGATGGTTCGGACAGAGTCATGGGAGCGATGATATTTTTTTTCTACATTTAATGGTAAGTGCATGTAGTTGGTACCACATGTATACAAAATTATGAGAGATTGTCAGGCAACAGTTCTTAATTACTATTGATTCGTAACAAAAAATTGGGAAATTGATACTCACCAACTTGCGTACAAGTTTTCCGAGTTAATGCAGATTTGTCATTGTCTTTTATTTTTTCTTTTGTTTCAAAATACATCATTCCAGGAACGCATTTTGGCTCTCGAATACAAACTTTCAATTTAATTTCAATGAACGATTTTCAGTTTCTTCATATCATTCATCTAAACCACCAGACTTAACAAAGTATCTAGGCGCCAGTAATTGATAACAACTTTCATAGAACTAAGTTTACGCTACATAAGATCACAAATCTTAAGACTTTATAATTAGATTTATTTCTGTTGATTTGCAAACATGTATTTCACAATTTTTTTTCTAAAATGCAATGCCATTCACTTCAGTGAGAAGTAACCACTAGATGGCACTCTACCGCCAGGACCACCCCGGGGCCGCTGTTGTACTGGTGGTTGTGGACTGTCGAGCTCGAGCTGCCCGCTCAAATGTCCGCAGATCCGAACTGTAGGATAAAAATTCACCAGAATATCTTAAAATTGTTTAACAATGCTGAGTAAGTATATAAATACTAAGTTAACCGCTTGATTTCCGTTTGTCGGTAGTTATTCAAGAGTACTATAGCGTGTTTAACATTAAACATAGAAAATAATTTAGAGAAAAAAATTACAAAGATAAAGCACACACTATACAGCCATACATGTGTTTAATATATTTACCTTTTACAACGTGGTCCTTGGAAGCCATGCTGACATCGACAGACGTTTGGTTGTTCACAGATTCCTCTGTTCGCACAGGGCGGGTCACACACGGCTGATAGGAAATATGGAAAAATGTGTTTACTAACGAATTCAGCGAAGGCAAATTATAATAATGCTACATGAGGGAGAGACAACAGTCGGATTCCGATTTTTTTAAGCTAGTGTTATGTATCGTTCTCACCAGACTGACAGCGGGATCCTGTATAGCCACGTGGACATGCGCACTGATAGGGTGCTACACACCGACCTCGGTGAAGACAGGGCAGAATGCACAAAGCTAACAAATAAAAACGATGAAAATAAATGTATGCAACTGTGTTTTTTGATTGAGTGAAAAACCTATACTTTTATACCAAATTATATTTGCAAGACACTAAATACGTTGCGTGTGTGTATAAATAAAGTGTGAAAGCGAATCAGAGAGATTGAGATGATACCCCTTTCACATCTTTTCCCGCCATATCCTACGGGACATTTACAGCCAAGGTATCCGAGACAAGTCCCTCCGTTCCTACATCCGCCCTTACACGGCACTGTGATGAAGAAATACAATTACATTTTACTGCTTGATTTATTTTATCGTCTGCAAATTATTTCATGTACAGATCTGCTTCAGAATATTTACCTGTTCATAAACATAAATAAATTAACATGTGTTGGCTGTGTAAAGAAAAATTATTTTCAATGCCAATTTCTGCTCAATTTAAAAAGATTAATATATTAAAATTGAATAAACAAAACACGTGTAAAATTGACTGTAAAAAAATAAACAACTTAAATAATTTTATAGACATACATTGAAGATTAACTTACTATAACATGCTATTTTGCCGTCCCATTGGCCACTGTCAGTGCACGTGATGACTGGGGGAATTTTCATTGGTGGAATACCGGGTCTACATTGATAGCGAACCTGATCTTTGTAGAAATAAGATCTCCCTTGGACTCGGATGACATTCACCATGTCGGTGATAGGAGGCTTCCCACAATACAGCTCTGGAAATTTATTAAAAAAAAAAAAATCAAATTACCTGATACGATAATACTCGAAATTTGTAAATCTCCAATGACGTTATGTTTCATTACACCTTTTTTCCATGACATCGTTTTTAGAAGGGAGACTTGTGTGAAAATTGGACGGTGGGATAACTTTTTTATTATTAAACACCCGATCTCCACTTTTGTGTACG
Source organism: Saccostrea cuccullata (assembly GCF_032062105.1). Taxonomy (NCBI): domain Eukaryota; kingdom Metazoa; phylum Mollusca; class Bivalvia; order Ostreida; family Ostreidae; genus Saccostrea; species Saccostrea cuccullata. The sequence goes on from NW_026918133.1 coordinate 52,026, forward strand.
AAAAGATCGTTGATGAAATCAGCTTGCAATTGAACAATTAATAGCTGTAAAAATAAATCCAGTGATATAGGACTGAGTCACTTACTTCTACAGTAACCGCTGGGTGTCGACCATTTTTGATTGGCTTGACACGTGACTTCTAAACTTCCTGCCTCCTCATACCCGGCTTTACAGACCGCCATTCTTGTATGACCCACCGGAAAACCCTGGCTGAAATTCTGTGTACTAGGGATCCCCGTCTCAATGGGACAAGCTGCTACCGCTGTAGACAGAAGTTTTGTTGGTATCGTTTTAGAACACCAATGATTTTTTTATTCATTTTTATGGGAGTATTTTTTTTTTTAAACAACATAATAGTTCTGATTTAATATAATTTATATTAAGTTGGTATTAAGAAAAATTTTTGAAAGCCATAAACTGTACAAGGTTAAATACCCTGTGGTGTACAGATAGGTAGAGACCCGCTCCAGGTGCCATCAGACTGACACTCGAGTCTTGTGCCACCCACAATAACATATCCTTGTGTACACGTGAAAGACACGTGATCACCGAACACAAAGTCGTCCTTATTAACACTTGGTAACAAACCGGATCCCGAGAGACTCAGCACAGGGCATCGCACTCCTGTAATCAAAATTATTACAAGCTCAAGATATTTAATGAAAATGTTGTTTTTTGGGGTAATTGTTACACGATAAAATTTCTTTTTTTTCTTTTTTACTTACTTTTACAAACAGGAACGCTGGAACTCCAAACCCCGCTAGAAGTACATGTACTCTGGGATTGTCCGGAAATGACGTGACCATCCCTACAGCCAAACACCACAGTATCACCGACACTGTAGCTTCCATTTAGGATGAAAACATTACTAGAGATAACCGGCGGAGGACAACTGGCTATCAAACACGCCGGAAGTGACGTATCCCAGACTCCGATCTCTCCACACTGAACGCGACTTTTTCCATGCAAAGTGTACCCATGGTTACACCGGTATACGACATAAGAAAGGTAGTCTGTTGAGGTGAAATCCGAAACTCCGTTAGGAATATTTGGGGGAAACCCACAATTTACAGGAATACAACTTAAATCTGCGCTTAAAGCCCAAGCTGCATCTGCAGTGCAAGTGGCAATCGGGTCTCCGTTTCTTGTATACCCTGAATCGCACATATATGTCGCCATAGCATTGTATGTTCGTCCAGTCGTCCTAACAGCTGCATGCATAACTTCAGGAGGATCTCCACAAGATATTATTTCACAACGAGGCTCCACTCCTAGCCAACTTGAATTAGAGCCACACTGAAGGGTAGCACTACCAATCAAGATGTATCCTTCTTCACATTCATATATTACTCTATCTTGGAAGAAAAACTCTTTTCTGTTCACTCTTGTGTGTGCTATTGCTGGGGGTGGTCTGCATCGAACTTTTTGACATTGGGAAGGAGTACTGGACCAAGTCCCATCTGCTTGGCAAATCAAATCCCTTGCTCCACTTTGCTCATACCCTTCATCACAAAGGTATGTCACCATATTTCCGTAAGTATAAACGTCGCCAACAATAATACTGTTTTCCACGTATGTAGGGGATGGGCAACTTATGGGTTGGCAAGAAGGAGTGGAACTACTCCATACACCAGTTTCGAGACAACTTATACTACTAGCTCCAGAAAGGATATAACCTTTGTTACAAGTGAAATTTACCTCACTGCCAAAAGATACGTCAACATATTGAGTTCTACCATTTTCAAATGCTCTAGGCTGTTCACATTTGATTTTGGTGCATGATGGACCTGACCCTTCCCAAATTCCTAAACTGTTGCACCGAGTTGTGCTCTGTACAGACATTGTGTATCCTGGTAGACATGAGTATTGAGCTGAATCTGACACACGATACTCTGTTCTATTCCTGGAAACGACAGTATTTGGGAAAATAGGGGGTTCCTTGCAGACTTGTTGTTCACATACTGGAACACTTCCGGTCCATTCACCTGCCTGGGAACACCTTCTTTGATTGTCACCAATCAGTTTGAATCCAGAACTACAGGTGTAGTTTACTGTCACACCGACAGTTAAATCACTGAAGTACACGTTTCCATTCGAAATGGAATCCGGTGTAGGACAGAGGATTTGCTGACAACGAGGAGTTTGTGTGATATTCCAACTTCCGTTGGCAAGGCATCCTATTTGACTATCGCCAATGAGTGAAAAACCGTCATCGCAAAAAACTGAAATATGACTACCATAAGCAACATTCTCTCCAGTAACAGTTCCGTGGGCAATTAGTGGGAACGTCGGGCAATGAACTATAGAACACGTTATAGTTACGACAGACCAAGCTCCGTTTGGTTGACATTTGCTGATGTCGATAGCGTCACTCTGACTTGTATATCCCTGAGCACAGGTGTACTTTACAACAGAGTTGTAGGTTAGAGTTCCATTCAACAGTGTGGTCTGCGAGTGAGGTACGTATGGAACTGAACCACATGCTACAGTAACACAGATAGGTAAGCGACCCGACCAGGACCCGGTATCTTGACAGATGTGATCTGCATCTCCGTCCTGCATTACGTGGCCCTCCGTACATTTATACCGCACCATGTCACCGTAAAAGAACTCTGTCCTGCCGTTATCCAAGACTATCCCATTATCAATGGACCTTGGAGGTGAACATTTAATAGCAATACAAGATGGCTCCTTTCCACTCCATGTTTCATTACTGGTACAAAATCTCCAAGAAATGCCCTCCAAACGATAGCCTTCATCACAAGCGTAGGTCAGGAACCCTCCTAAAGTGTTTGAATTAACGTTAACTCTGCCATTTACAAAAGATGGAGTTTTGCACTGAATTAACTGGCAAGATGGTGATTGTCCTGACCATTGTCCTGTAGGTAGACATGTTCTAGAAGATTCTCCAATCAGCTTGTGTGTTTGAGAACATCGGTATTCCACAGTACTACCTACAGTTAGTGTGGCGTAGGAGACGGAGGGGTCACCCGATCCCCTCGGCACCGGGCAGGTTATTCTCTCACATCTCGGATTAGATCCACTCCATGAAGCGTTTTCTAGACAAGTAATAACCTCGTCTCCAACTAAATGATACCCAGGTGAACAAGCAAAACGTAAAGATGCGTTAAAATGATAAGCTGTTCCGGAAATACTACCATGCTCTATTACAAAATTACCGGGGCAATAAACAATGTTACAAATTGGACTGAATCCACTCCAGAGGCCGTTGAATAAACAAGTACGAGTTGCATCTCCGAGGAGTCTGTACCCTCGGTCGCATCGATATACAGCTGTACTTCCCACTGTAATATTGTCCAACTCAACTATTCCATGCGCAAAACTATCTATGTTTAGGCTCGTTGTATTACACTCTACAGGCACACATTCAGGTTTAACTCCATGCCACTGCCCGTCTGATTCAAACTGAAGATTTGTGTTCCCAACCATTTTATAACCATAAAGACAGGAATATACGACAGAGTTGCCATTACTTAACACTGAAGCATATTCTACAACTGGTGGTTCTCTCCTTTTGACACATATAGGGCTTTGTCCACTCCACAATCCACTTTCTAAACAAGTTCTCTCTGAAGCACCAAACAATACATAACCAGTACGACACTGAAAGGTTACGTTAGATAAATATTCTGTCTTGAAATTCGAGAAAATACCATTTGAAAGGTGAGGACGAGGACATTGAACTACTTCACATATCGGTATCTCAAAATCCCACTGTCCGCTAGTGAGACAGCGTCTACTCTTAGCGCCATTCAGATTGTACCCTGGGTCACATTCGTATGTAACGACCGAATTGTATGTAGATGAGTTCCCAAAGCTTCTGCCATTCGATGTCACTTTAGAAGGAGTGTCGCAAACAACAATATCACATGACGGCTCCGTTCCAGACCAGGTCCCTGAGGACTGACATGTACGTTTTGAAGGACCTCTGAGTAGATATCCAACATCACACTCATACGTTACAATCGAATTGTACAACAAACCAGACACATTTTTCGTTCCATTCATAATATCATTCGGATCCGTGCAAGACTTGGGTGTACAGACTGGTTCGTTACCGCTCCATGTTAACGCATTTTCGCATCGGCGAACATCACTTCCAACTAGTTTAAATCCTGGATTGCACGAATACAGCACTACAGATCCAAGCTGCCTATCCTTGAAATCAAATTTACCGTTTTCAACCGGTAATGGCGGAGGACATTCATCAGCAACACACGACGGTAGACTACTTGACCATGTCCCGTCTGGTTGACAAACTCTGGCCGATTCAGTTGCAAGTTTGTATCCTTGTAAACAGAAATAATCCACTATTGAACCAAATACATTTCCGTTTAGAGTATAATTCCCATATGGTATACTTTCTGGTGTCGGACACGTGACTTCCTCACAAATAGGAGGAGTGGGCTCCCATCGTCCTCTGGTTCCACAGTGCAGTGTATCGAGACCATTCAACCTATACCCCAACTCACAGCTATAAGTTACCGTGTCTTGATAGTACACACCGCTTGATTTCTGCTGACCGTGGTTGATGATCGGAGGGGCACCACATTCCTTCTTTGTACATCCAGGTGGCGAACCAGACCAGACGCCACTTGCCTCACACGTTCGTTCTGCTTTCCCCTGTAAATCGTAACCTAGTAAACATCCATACGTTGCAATACTTCCAAATGTATTTCCATTTTGCTCAGATATGCCGTTTTCAATGTCATCCGTCAGACCACAAGACACAGGAGAGCAGGTCGGTGCTTCACCACTCCACTCCTTATTGGACTGGCACGTACGTGTGGCGTTTCCACTCATAAAATAACCAGGGTTACATCGATAGGATGCTACACTGCTAAAAGTATACATGGGTGTATCAACATCTCCATTATCAATCAAACCGGGATCTCCGCATTCCACCGGAACACATTCTGGAGGTAGTGGATCCCAGGTGCCATCCTCTATACATTCCAATACGTCCGTTTGTCCGACAAGTTCATATCCCGTGATACATGTATAGGTAACGGTCCTCAGGTATGTCAAACCCTCAACATCAGCCACTGCATACAACACAGATGGCGGGCTTGGACACGTGACTATTTCACACTGTGGAATATTGCTTTCCCACTTGCCGTTAGGTAAACAACTGATCTGTCCTAATGGGTTTGTATCTGACAATCGATACCCGAGGTTACAGGTAAAAGTGAGAATATGGCCCACTGAGTATTCTTCTTTTATAGGAGAAGCCTCCCCCTGATCAACCGTCGGGATATTTTTACAGGTCTGGGGGTCACATGTCGGGACGCTGCGGTCCCAAGTTCCATCCCTCTGGCACGAGACAAAATCGTGGTCTGTTAAAAGCTTGTATCCCTCTTTACAGCTGAACCTCACGGTTTCGCCGGTACTGTAATGCTGTTTATTGATGGAAGGTATGGTATTTTCAGACAGCAAAGGTAACTGGCATGTTATCTCTAAAATATTATAATACATCTGTTGCAAGTTTATATTCAGAGTAGAATTTTCTCTTTAACAGATTCATCGAAGGCAGTTTTTCTTCACACATACCTTCACAGGTGGGAATTGCCCCCTCCCACGTGCGGTTCTCGTTGCAGTAGAGCCTTTCAGACCCCCTGAGTCTGTAGTTCTTTTCACACCTGTATCTGACAGTGCTTTCATAGTAATAGTCTCTCCCGGTAATATAGCCGTTACTTATTCTTGGTGGAAATCCGCAGTATACACCTATAATAATATACATCTCAGAATACAGCTATGCAAGAAATTATTTTCTCTGAGGACCTTTTGGACAGTAGCAATACCCCCCCCCCCCTCCCCTCCGATATTTCCGGGACTTGTTTGACTTTTTTCACAAATCACAAAATTATCCGTTCTTCGACTTACGCTGACACAGGAGATCCTCCCCACTCCACTCCCCCGTCACTAGGCACTGTCTGGTGTCCCGACCCAGGAAACCGAACCCCGGTAAACACGAGTACTTGACCGTGGCCCCGGGTACAGTAGAGGAGAAGGCGGCGTGTCCGTAAACCGGCCTGACGGGGACCAGGCAACCTGAAGAGCAAAAACAGTCACGTGTCAAAGGCTAAATATAGGGACTTCCCAATTCAGTTAAATATCATAAATTCAATCATTTCCATTATATTTCAAGTACTTCAGAAAAAATAATACATATATATCTTACCGTTTATCTGGATCTAGGTTCTTGTATAATATGATTTCTGTTAAAGCCAAAAGCATTAGAAAAATACATATTTCTTAAGCAGCCTATATAATTGCATATTTTATGCCCATATATAAGTACCTGTCGCAAGATCTCTCAATCAAGCCAAATATGTACGAGTCAAAACAAAAAGTTCACATGTTTTATTGCATAGGAGAATGCACATCATTTGTTAATGTATATGATATACAGATTACATACCATATTAAACCATTGACAGAAATTATTTAATGTCTAGAAATAATGTTATTACGGAAAATGAACTCTACAAAGTTTTTTGAATAACTCGACATTTCTCAATTCTCATTCACGATGTTCACCGAAAATCACAGACACACATGTATACTTACACACATCAGGAAGGAATCATTTTAACATTGTAAATGACATAAAAGATGATTAAGTACAATAAATATTAATGTATAAAAGATGAATAAATATATCTGTAACAAATACTCAATCTTATACGGCTTTGATTATACATTTTAATCAATGAGCATGCTGACATTCATAATTATAAATTACATTCATCATTTATGTATTTAGCAATATATAAGGCCTATTTTTAGTCAGTTTGTGTTAAATAAATAATTTATCTTCTAATAATGCTTCATGTAAAATATAATAGTCATATTTGAATACAGATCAAATGTTTTACTGGAATAGCAAAGCAAAGCATTAGCCATGATATTCAAACAGCGCCCTCTATCAGCCGTTACCTCGACAGAAATTTGAAGGTTCTGGTTTTAAAGCACCATGTAGCCCCATCTGTATGTCGGGCCACGCGATCACATTCCCTATAAACTTCCGACATGATGTTTTCATGGAGTTGATTTCGTCGTAGGACAGTTCCCTGTCCCAGATATTAAGGTGGGTTATCTGTCCAACAAACGACTCCGCGCTGTTGTACGACCCGTCCTTGTCCTGCTCCTGTCCTATCACAAACTTACCACCACCTGTACGAAAAACACATGGACGACTTAACTAGATAAAAAATACTTAATTTGACATCAATCAATCGATCTTGCTTTATCCATTTTTTTGCATTATCCATCTGCCGTACAGCCCAAATCTCAGTTAATGATACCTTTGATAGTATGACCCGCTGCAAAGCTAAGTCCAGAGTCCCAAACCACTCCGTCAATGTAGATTTTCCACGCCCCACGGCCAGAAGACCACATGAAAACGAGATGATGCCATTCTCCATCATTTGCTGTGACGTCTGTCGTCTTTTGCTCGTTATTTACATACAGAACAAAGCTACAAAGCGAAAATGTCAACATAATTAAAATGGCTCCCCACGACCAATTTAACATTAGTCTTTGAAACGAATGTGATAAAATATTAATGAATTTCTTAGCCATAAGGTAAAAGTGGGAATCTGATTTCATTTAATTAACTAGTTGTTGGTTTGTTTACCCGTCGTAGCTGGTCATAGTGAGTGCGTTGTCCATGTTGGAGTCTGAGGCGTAAGAAAATGGAGTTCCTTGGTTACTGGTGTCACTTGACTTCATCCAAAACGAGACTGAAACTGATGTCAGGTCGCGTTCAATCGTTGCTGCAGTATAATTAAACGTTCCAGCGAAAGGAAAATCCAGTAAATATTCCACTTCCAGTTCTGAAAAAGAAACCATATTTAGTTTATCAATTATTCCTTTTTTCCAAAATTATACCTGAACATTCCCAATCATTACCTCTTTCACAACGGTCCCCTGTGAATCCCTTCAGACAATGGCAGGTAAAGCGGTTCACCCCGTCCTCGCACCTGGTGGCGTTCACACAGGGGTCCGGATCACAGTCGTCAATGTTAATCTCACATTGGTCGCCAGTAAAACCAACCAAACATTGACAACTACAAACAAAGGTGAGTTACACTATAATATAATCTATGGTATTTAATCAGAGTTTACAATCGGACACGCTTTGCTGTCTAATTGTGGTCACTTTACCGATAAGTTGCTATTCCGTCTTCACAAGATCCACCATTCTGGCACGGTCCGCTATCACACTCGTCATGGTTGATTTCACAGTTCGTTCCCCGAAACCCACTAGGACACGAACATGTGTATCCCCCCAAGCTAGGGTGACAAATGCCATTATTTAGGCACGGTGAGGGTTTACAGAAATCCACCGTAACATTGCACGTAGGTCCTAGGAAAAATTAATTGTATTCTATGTGTGGATATATCAACCGAATCAGTCTAAAAAATCCCAATGTAAGATGATTAATAAATCTTATGTTCATACCTTTGAAAAAAGCAGGACAGCTACAAGTAAAGCCATTGGGCTGATCTTGACATGTTCCATTGTTTTCACACGGCATCGAAGCACAATCATCAATATCCACCTCGCATTTATCTCCTGTAAAGATGTCAAAGCAGATCATCAGAATCCAACTCAAATACAATGTTCCAACGACTTTAAAACCATTAGATGCACTTTACCCCCTAACCCCAAGGAATAGGCGCATTTTTAGTAATTAACAAACTAACCCCTAAATCCAGTGGTACAGTCGCAGCTATAGTTTGTTAGATGGTTGATACAGGTTCCTCCATTCAGGCAGGGGGCTCCCTCACAATGATCAATTCTGACGTCACAATTTATTCCTTGAAATGGAATCATATTGTAATACCATTCTAATAACATCGAGATATTGTGTTTTTTTTAACTTATAGTTACAAAAAAATCAATAAAAGGATTGGAAACATAGAGATGATCTTAGCTGTATTTTTATTCTACCTTTATACCCCGGGGCACAGTCACATGTGTACCCAACCGGTCGAGAGCGACAGGTGGAGCCATTATGACACGGGTTCTGAAAACAATCATTGAACACGACAACGTCCGCCGGCTCATCGGCCTGGAGACGATTACTGCTGGGACTCTGTGAACCTGAACAAACAATAAAATATGTATATCATACTTAATGATTTATCATATTACAGGCCGGCACATATGGAGAATTTGTATTATGCTAGAAGTCTTAATATGACTCTTTCGAATTATAGGACTTTCCAGTGAACACTTTTTTTTTTATAATAGATATCTTTCAGTATTTTAAATATAGATGTACAAGTTAAAATTTTTAACTGCTTTTTCCCATTACATTTTTATCAAAACAATGTCAGGATTACTTTACACACTTTTTTATTAGTCCCCTACCGGTGAAACTGGAGGGGACTATAGGTCTGAGTCTATCAGCCCGTTTGTCTGTCTGTCTGTCTGTCTGTCCGTCCGTCTAGCTGTCCTTCCGTCTGTCTGTCAGTCTGTCCTACCTGTTTTTTCCGCACTTTTTTTCTAAATGCTTGCAGATATTGAGGATTTTAGTATGTGAGTGTATCTTGATATGTTTAGGCCGGTATACACGATGAGATTTGTAGTATAATGCAAGTATAATAATACTTTTGAATTATAATACTTTCCTGTACTCATGCTAATACATATCTTATAAGATTGTAAATAAACTACGTATTCTAACGTGTTTTTTCCCGCCATATTTCTGTCTCTGTCAAAGTAATAAAAGTGGACGATGAGGATCTGATAGCATTGTGTTTATCCTGCAACAAAATTTTACATCTGAGCTTCCAGCTAATTCCGACAGATTTACGCACATCTCTGCAGTTGAAACTGTGACGCATCGTACTATGCACTGCTTAATATATTCTACAATTCCTTTCCCCCTTCCCATTAGGCCACGAGTTTGTCGATGTCTTTACTTGTAAAGTCGACCATTATTAATTACCGTGTGCTATTTTTGGTAATGATAAAAATAGGATGACCCTTAGTGTCATTACATTTCATTGGTTGAAAGTGATAGGTAAGTTAAGACTTGTATGAGGAAATAGAGCATTGCTCTATTCTTAATACAGTTTTATAAGATTCGAAAAATCTTACGAAACACTGTTTTAAAAGTGTATACACAGTAAGATTTTGTATTATAATACAAATCTTATAATACAAATCTTGCCGTGTATACCTGCCTTTACAGATCAAGTTTAAATTTCGTTCCGCTTCATTGGTTTTTGACGAAATTATGGCAATTTTTTCATAATTGTGATTACGATCGGGTTCGTTATGCATTAAATTAAAGTTCCAAACGAGCTAGTATCAATCGGCAATCATTGACAATCGCAACTTCTCGGGCCTTTCCGACTAGCGGAAAAACGACCTCGAATGCATATGGTAGACGCCATTACAACCCTCCCTTTTCACGATCTTTGAAATAAATGCATGGAGACCTTTTATCTGTGGAATATGGAGTTTAACTTTATTCAATGTAATGATATTACCTAAAACATACCATAGAAGGGACTTCTAACTCAGTCTATCCTATATTTGAATAAACAGGAAATGTATAAATTTTTAATATCCGGTGATGTTAATACATTCGAGGTTGTTTTTCCGACCTCTGACGGAAAAACCCGAGATGATGCGATTGCAATCATTGGCTGACTCCGCTAAGCTCCATTCAAACCTCGGATGTGACTAGTGGAGGAATACGCAACAGATCCTTACATTTCTCCTCCGGAAACTGCCTTATCACTTATTTCATATTTCGCTGTGCATAACGTTCTTCGATTATGTTTCTTAATTTGGGCAATTCTTTATCGTAAACAGGTTTTGATTACAACCCCATGTTAATATGCTTTGAAAGCAGGAAAAAACTGTTACGATTTCAAATGTATGACATTTGAAAGAAATTCAAATAAGATCACATGACTGAATCAACAAGATGGTAGATCACCGTTGACGTCCGAGGTAATGTGCGAGGTACGAGTCATCCGAGGAACTCCGAGTGAGCTTGTATCCTAAAGAGAAAAGGGGAATCCGGTAGAGACATGTATTGCTTATGCAATACTCTCAGATTGCTTGTTTTATATTAATTAAAGTACTGTATCCAAAATCGCAGTGAGGAGTTTTATGGCCATAAAAGCGTTTTATGGATAATGTACTATAGAATCCCTCATCACTGAAGCAATAACTGATTATGATAAGAGCTGTAACGTACCACTGCAGTCTGTGAGGTCAGTAGAAGCTATGGACTGGGTCAGCGTTTTCCCCGGACACTCAAAACATGCCTTCTGACCCTGATCTGACTGGTAGGTTCCTTTAGGACACGGGAAACAGGGCTTCAGACCGGAAGAGGACACGAATCCTGGCTCACATGGTTCTATAAATAACATTAGACTCAAGCTCGGCAACATAAATCAATCATCAGTGAAATCATTTGTTTTTAATTTTGTGTCTTTCCTTATCACAAGATTATGTTTTTGTACTGTAGAATAATCACTCCTACCTTCACACTTCTCGATGACCCTGGCTCCGCGGCGTTTTGTGGTGGTCCCCGGCGGACACTTTCTACATGAAGTCTGTCCGTAATCAGTCTGATAAAACCCTATCTCACAGGTGGCGCATCGCTCCAGACCGTCCTTAGAGTAGGTTCCAGGCAAACACTGGGCTAAGTAGAAGTGGAATGAACAATAAGTTCGAATCAATGTTCTATGAAGGAAAGGTGCATAAAGGATTCTTTTATAATATAATAACTTTAATATTCTTTTAGCTGTTGTATACCTTTGCCATTTTTTATTAGTGTTTACTAGTAGCTAGTGTGTACCTTTGCATTCTTCCTGAGACTTGGAGTTATTGTGGTCGGTGGTTGTGTTGACAGGACACACCAGACACGACACACTGCCCTCTAGCGGTTGGTACGTCCCTAACGGACACCCGGAACAAGACTCCGATACCACATTAAAGAAAGTCCCCACCGGACACTTCACTGTGACGTAATAAGAGTTTGAATAATAATTAATTCTTGTTCAAATCCAAGTATATTATTCCATATCTATACCCAGAAACACATCTTTGTAAAATGTTTTAGTATTCTTTGAAAAATATAATGATAACTTCCATTTATCATAAAACAACCAACTGCATTAAATGTGATATGTTAGTAAAATTTAGTTTTATGCTACGTAGTGTCTATTAAATTAATTTTCATTGAATACGGACATAAGTGTATAACTTACCACATGAAGTGTTGACCAGCACGCCTCCCTCCTTACATTTATACTGCGGACCAGCTCTACTGACCGTCAGATTGGCGAACTTCGCCTTAGCGCCCCCTACCGTCAGGTCCAGAGTCCCCCCACTACCCTCAGTCTTCACCGTGGTCAGTACCCCCTTAAGTCGTTCTGTCACCGTCTTCTGACTTTCTTTGACAGACTCCCCCGGGGTCACGGGACTTCGATATTGTCCTGTACATAACAAACTATCTTTTATAATTTTAGCAGATCATATAGAAACCTTTTTCGAAGAAAATTAATTTCCAGAAATAATTAGGGTCTTCCGTCTTCAGCGGAAGACCCTTCTATTATTCTTTTGTTTCTTTTTCAATTTTCTTATTATTATTATTATTATTATTATTCTTTTTTTCTGCACAAATTTTGTGCCGACGATTCCTCAGAGATTTTTCGATCGATTTGTTTCAAATTTTCAGGGTTGGTGCACAATTATCTGAAGTTAATTCCGGCCGAAGGATTTTTTGAAAATCACTTCCGGTCTAGAGTTATCGCCCTTTTCTTAAAATTCAGATGACCTTCGTGTCTGTGACAGAACTCAATAACGGCTCAAGCTAGAGCGCTGAAATTTTCAGTGATAATAGAGGACATGTTGCCATGTTGCACCTGGGTCAGGAAATTTTCCGAAAGTTTCTAGTATGGAAGCTCGGTAGGGGTCAAAATTTAGGACACGAATCATGACTGATTTTTTAAGACATTTTGCTTCATATCTTTTAAAGTATAATTATTTTGTTAAAACATACTGAACATTATTTGTGCAAAACATCGAGATCTTTCATATTATACCAAGAAAAAAGCGCTGACTCATCACATTAAGGGCTAAAAGGGGCCAAAAGTCTTTGATCGATAACTCTTTAACAATCAATATTTTGGTATATATTACTGAACAAAAAATGTTGAGCTTAACAATCTACAACCATATATTGTGATATTCATATCATATGGTACATACTTAGGGGCCACAAGGGGCCAGAATACTAAATTTTTGATGCTTTATATCTCGAAAGGGAGAAATATTTTGATAAGCAATATTGAACAAAATATGTTCAAAATAATGTTCTAAACAATATGCAACTTTTCATTTTTTGCTAAACGTCCCCATTAAGGAGTTGAAGGGTTGGCCCCTAAAAATTTCTTTTGCTATTAGCTCAGAAACGAATAAGAATTTCTGAACAATTATTGAACACAAAATGTTCAAAATCTTAAGACCTTCAAGATGAGATCCCGAAATAGGGGCTGGGCACTCGAATTAGGGGCCAAGAGGGGCCAAAAGTCTTTTTTCAATAACTCTTTATCAGTTAATATTTTGTAATACATTACTGAAGCAAAGATGTTTATCTCAACCATCTCCAACTATATGTTATGATTTTCATGTCGTATGGTACATAATTAGGGGCCAAAAGGGGCCAGAATGCTAAAACTTTGATGCTTTATATCTCGAAAGGGAGAAATATTTTGATAAGCAATATTGAACAAAAGATGTTCAAAATCATGTTCTGAACAATATGCAACCTTTCATTTTTTGCTAAGCGTCCCCATTAAGGAGTTCAAGGGTTGGCCCCTAAATATTTATTTTGCTTATAATTCAAAAATGGAATTGAATTTCTAAATAGTAATTGAACAAAAAATGTTCAAAATCTTAAGACCTTCAAGATGAGATCCCGAAAAAGGGGCTGGGCACTCGAATTAGGGGCCAAGAAGGGCAAAAAGTCTTTTTTTGATAACTCTTTATCACTTAATATTTTGTAATACATTACTGAAGCAAAGATGTTCATCTCAACCATCTACAACTATATATTATGATTTTCATATCGCATGGTACATAATTAGGGGTCACAAGGGGCCAGAATGCTAAATCTTTGATGCTTTATATCTCGAAAGGGAGAAATATTTTGATAAGCAATATTGAACAAAAGTTGTTCAAAATAATGTTCTAAACAATATGCAATCTTTCGTTTTTTGCTAAACGTCCCCGTTAAGGAGTTGAAGGGTTGGCCCCTAAATATTTCTCTTTCTAATATTTCAAAAACGAAAAAGAATTTCAGAACAATTGTTGAACACAAAATGTTCAAAATCTTAAGATCTTTAAGATGAGATCCCGAAAAAGGGTCTGGGCACTCAAATTAGGGGCTAAAAGGGGCTAAAATGCTTCAATTGATAATTCTTTATAGGTTAATATTTTGTTATACATTACTGAAGCAAAGATGTTCATCTCAACCATCTACAAATATATATTATGATTTCCATGTCGTATGGTACATAATTAGGGGCCACAAGGGGCCAGAATGCTAAATCTTTGATGCTTTATATCTCGAGAGGAAGAAATATTTTGATAAGCAATATTGAACAAAAGTTGTTCAAAATAATGTTCTGAACAACATGCAGCCTTTCATGTTTTGCTAAACGTCCCCGTTAAGGAGTTGAAGGGTTGACCCCTAAAAATTTCTTTTTCTAATATCTCAAAAACAAAAAAGAATTTCTGAACAATTGTTGAACAAAAAAAGTTCAAAATTTTAAGATCTTTAAGATGAGATCTCGAAAAAAGGGCTGGGCACTCGAATAAGGGACCAAGAGGGGCCAAAAGTCTTCAATTGATAACTTTAACGGTTAATATTTTGTAATACATTACTGAAGCATAGATGTTCATCTCAACCATCTACAGCTATATATTATGATTTTCATATCGCATGGTACATAATTAGGGGCCAGAATGCTAAATCTTTGATGCTTAATATCTCGAAAGGGAGAAATATTTTGATAAGCAATATTGAACAAAAGTTGTTCAAAATAATGTTCTTAACAATATGCAACCTTTCATATTTCGCTAAACGTCCGCATTAGGGAGTTGATGGGCTGGTCCATTAAAAGCGAGCGTCGCGAAGCGACGATCGTCACTGCGAGCTCTTAAAGCAACGCCTGTGCGAAGAGAAAATTCAGACTACTGCACATTCATTCGATAGAAATTGTTGATGCCGTAATTTGGACCTACAATGCATCACTTGTTTAAGTTACGTTAAAGCTACGTTCTCGTGAGAATAGTAGCAAAAGTTCTACTAAAAGTAAACATGCCCTGATTTAATGGAGAAATATTAAAGATAAATAGCAAACGAAACATTCTTCATTTATTTTAAGCACTGTTCAGAGTTCTTTGGGGGAAATGTAACTTACATACGGCGTCATGTGACGTCAGAGTCTAGACACCTCAAATGTCACGTGCAGTTTGACTTACGAGCCCGATTTAAATTCTAAGAAAATAAACATCTGCGCTCGCCATAACGGTCGTACCGTCAACATATTATTTCTTTTCCGAATAACTCGAAAACAAAAAAGAATCTTTGAATAGTTGTTGAACAAAAAGTGTTTATAATCCTGAGAGCTTTCAAATGTTATGAAGAAAAAAGGGCTGATCCCTAACATTAGGGGCCGTGAGGGGCCAAAAGTCGATTTTAGAAATCTTTATTGTTCAATGTCTTTTAACAGATTATGGAAAATCATTACGTTATAATGAAAATCTAATTCAAAGTCTTATCTCATCACATCAAGAATCGAACGGAAGACCCACTCGTTGTTCACAACGAGATCGTATCTAGTTATCTTTACTTTTTCGTAGAACAGTAAAACAACGAGAATATTGTAAAAATACATGTGTATAACCAATATTCCTTGAAAATCCTAACCTTAGTTTCATTGGACATTTAATCTTATCTTTGATATTCAACGTTATGCTGATGCCATTTAACCTTACTCTTACATTTTACCTAACACTGAAATTTTAACTAAAATAAACATTTAATCTTTAAATTATCCTCTGACATTTAACCTTACTTTTGCGTTTTAAACTTACTTTAACCACTGCTGATGACACTTAACTTTACCTCTGACATTTAACCTGATCACCTCTGATATTTAACCTTACCTCTGACCAGGAATTCGAACGTGATGGAGCTCTCCACTTCTCTGTCAGACACCTTGGCGTCTTCTCCAGACTCTTTGGAGATGATTCGGACAATATCTCGGCGTTTTCTTTCAAGGATGATCTTAATTCTGTTAAAATCTACAATGAGAATTCAAACAATAGTGAAGTATATCTGATCATCCATCAAAATTTTGTATGGAAGGGTATAATTATTTTAAACAGCCTTGACCTTCGACCTCCTCTTCACAGGTCGCGTCTACGTCATCCACCTCACAGATCATGTTCTCGTCACACAAACCATTTACCTGAAGAGAATAACAAAATTATACATTATTTACATTAAAACGGAAATAAAAATGAAGGAATAAGATATTTATTAAGTCAGTGTTGAATTTGAAAGGTTAGAAAATACCATGTTTGATTACTTACAAAGCCGGAGAGTGTGATGAAAAAGTTATTTTGAATCTGATTCAGAACCAGATGATTTCGGCATGGGACATCAGAAATATAGGTTACAGAAGCGGGCAGCTCAATACTGTTAGTCACCGTTTGTACTGCAATAAAAAAAATTCCTTGTAAAAGATGTATCTACATATTTTTATTTTACAACCAGTTCGAAACGGAAAATTTTCCTTTCTCACCTGAGCAGTCAGGGATAGGCATTTTGTCTACAGGAGTCCAGATGTTGTCATAAGCACAGAAATAAACGTCTGCAGGTGTGATGGCAAAAGCGAAACCCTCATTACACGTGACATTACAATAAACCCCCTCCGTGGTCTCATAACAGTGTCGCCTACCATTGACTGGCTCAGGGGGATATTGGCAGGGGTGTGCTGAAATTTTAAAATACTAGTGAGCTAAGAGGATGTGTTCTAAGTTGTTGGAATACTTTATATATCTTGCAAGAATAAGTAATTGGTCTCGTTTTCTTTTTAAGGTTTTTTTTTTTTTATAAACCGTGTCTTACGTATAACTTGAATATTTAGTTCACACGTGTTGTTGTTGCCACTTTCATCAAATGCTCGGTATGTGACTATGGTAAGCCCACGAGGAAACAATCCTGGTGCATGTGTCTTCTCAACTCTCGGGGTTTCTCCAGAATTATCGCTAAACTGAGGTTCATCCCAGATTACCTCCGCATAAAACGTGGATGACACAAAAGGATTCGGTGAAAAACAACTGTCAACCCTTGGCGGGGTTACATCTGCAGAAAAAGACAAATCATGTTTTCAGTTGTTTAATCTTTTCCAATTTAATAAAAGCGCGAAAAATTTATCTGAAAAAAAATAAACCCCGTACCCTTGATAACGACGGAGAATCTGCACTTTTCTCTGTTCCCACTCAGATCCTCCGCGATGTACTTGACGTACGTCACACCAATAGGGAAACGTTTAGGTGGTTCCACGGCGGGAACCACTGTAATGATCGGGATCAATCCGGAATTATCCAGCGCCAGGGGCGGCTGCCACGTGATCTCTACTGTATTGTCGTCATCTGGCGCTATCTGCTGTATATCGGCAGGACAAAACAAGTTGGGAGGGGACTTGTCTGAAGAATAATTAAACCACAAAGTGAGTTGAGCTCATGAGATGGTAATTTTATGATTACAGTAAATAAAAACATAATATATCAAACGACGTCTTAATCTGCCTTCAGAGAACATATTCATTTATTTTCTCGTATTTAAGCGAATGCATTGTGTTTGCTTAACTACCTTAGTATAATAATACCTTCGCATCGACTCATCTCGCCAAATGAATCAGGGGCCCACATTCCCTCCGGGGTACATTGCTTTCGCTCCGGTCCCTCCAGAGAGTATCCGGGAGCACATTCCACCTGACATATGGTTCCGAATGACACTTCGTTTGCAGTACAGGCCAGAGGCTTCACAACTCCTTCCCGAACCTGAGGTAGGGGCTGACACGTGATCTCTGTAATAGGTATTACTTTTGATATGAATTTATCAGAATTATGAAAGAATTTGAACTTATTTGTGTCGATGGATTTAATCAAAGTCCTCTATACATATAGAAAAACAGTAGTTTATATAGAATGTAAGTATATTAATTTAAACGTCCATCTCAAATGTATGTAAATGTATTAAGGTTCATTGATACTCTGATAAGAGAGATAACTCTTAATTACATAAATGTCTATTATTCCTTTATAGATTTGCCAAGTTTAAGTGTCTTTTTTGTCCAATTTTGCCCCGCAAGCTATGCTATAATTGTTTGTATTTTACTTAGAAAATGTATTTCTTTTGAAAAAACATTAAGGTTCAATCAACATTTTATACGAGTAAGCAGAGGGTTTATGTACCTAAAAAGGAAACTTCATTGCACCAAAATGTAGCAGATAATTCTATATAAAGCCGTCAGTTTAAATAACAATTAAAGTAGTCTGTTACGCCATGTGTGCGTAAATGACTACATTTGTTTGAGGCCTTATTCTTGGCTTTTTATTTTTTCATCAGCTTTTTACTGACATTAGTCCCATCATGTGCAGTTTAACCTGACGATCGGCTCTTTGATTCTCCTGCTGGTCACGGTTTACAGAGAAAGTCGAATGTCTGGTGTAAGGAAATTAAAAAGATGTTGCAAAACAGAAAAAATAATAAAAATACTTCAACCTAAAAGTTTACAATTTGGAGTATTTTTATTTGTAAAAAAAAAAAAACGCTTTTTGATTAATAATTAAAAAATATTTTTTTTGTTAGATTAAAAAAAAATTATTTACCACCATTTTCAAAGCCAGAAGGATAAAATGTACGCTCTAATAGGACCGTACGTTTTATCCTTTTTTCTAAGGTTTGTTTTGTTAATTTTTCTAAGATTGAAAATCTTGAAGAAATGGTAAGTCATACGAAAATTATATCCCCTGAAAATTATCTCGCTTGCATTGAAAAGCATTTCAACAAATGAAATAGATGAAAATTTACATATATTTCATTAAAGAGAGAAAATACACATTCTGAAGACTGTAAAATACTTTAACTCTATAATGAAGTCATTAACAATAGGAATATCAACACAGAACCCCTACCTTTACAGCGCGTAGGAATCCCTGTCCAGTACGCTATGGCCAGACACTCGCGCTTCCTGGAACCCACTAGTTTATACCCTGTATCGCATGTAAACCGACAGACCGTGGAGAACGAGAAATCATCGTGGTCACAGATCATATGCCCGTGTTTAGGTTTGGGTAGAGGAGGACACGTTTTCACTGGAATACAAATGCAATTTATAAAATCCAAATACCGTATTCATTCCATATTTTAGATCATCTTTTTACTTATAGATTCACGTGTTGGGGAAAAATTCTAGATTTCTAGACGAAAGCGTTCATGTATGTAGAAAATTCTTAACCACATTCAAACAATGTAATATAAGATAAACAAAAAAGCACAACGAATGCTAGTTTAGTCAGAATAGTATGAATCTACATGTGTGCATTTATTAGGCTCTTACTGACGCACTCTGCGGTCTCGCCGGACCAGTGGCCGTCCTCCTGACAGATCCTGAGACTGTTCCCTCGCAGCTCGTACCCAGGCTTACACTTGATGCCGCAGGCCGCGTTAAATACACTGTCACAGTAGTCATTAACGAAGTAGCCGTTCTTGGGTCTCTGTAACTCGGGACAGCGGAGGACTGTACAAAGTTAAGAACACTTTTTTGTTAAACATTTCCATTACTCTTCGCACTTTTTCTGCGGAAGTATTTTTTCCAGGTGAATTCTTGGAATTCTAAAACGTTTACATATTAAAGTCAAATCAAAAATCATTATGACCTGGTTAATGGTCATGATGGCGGTTACTTCATTGATAGGTAGTGCGGCACTCACCTGAGCATCCTGTCCCATTAAAGGTCCGGAAGCCCTTCTTACACGAGCATTGACTCACGTGAGTAGCCCCGGTCTGCGTCGACTGATTCTCATCCGGGCATTTCTTACACGTGGATACGTCGCCAAGTTTACGTTCGTCTTTGTAAGTACCGGAAGGACAGGCTGCAATGTTCACAATACGATTTCTTTAACATCATCACTATGTCATTAATAATTGAACCTTTTCCAATACTTAATCTTGCTTAAAATCATGTACCTTTTTCTGCAATTAATTTTTATTTGAAACGCTAACTTAAAAAAGCTTTTCTCACACTGATATAAATTTTCAGTGAATGGGTATATTTTTCTAGTACTTAATTTAACAAAGTAATATGTTTTATTATTTACATAAATGCATTTGTAATATAGTTATATTTTAACTTTGATAATTAACAAAAATTTTAGGCATCATACGATAGCATTCTCCATAGAGTCCCGTTCCATAGAAACCTTCCCGGCAGACGCACTCAAAGTTACCCGTATGTGTACCACAGCGACACGTGGCTCTCTGATCACAACATGGCGACCGATCGATGCACAGATGGCGACACTTGTCTATAGACTGCGCTACATAGGACCCAGCACCCAGATCTGTAACAGGTCAATTTATCAATGAATATTTATCTGTAGAACAGATACGATAGAACAAATCAACAATATACTAAGTAACTATTTGAAAGCGGTGCATGCGGTTTTTATTTTTATTTTGTTTCTGCTTGCCTTCATGTAAGGCACGTCTTGCCAAGGCTTCGAACTCCTCGAAGCTGTCCAGAATGTAAGATGTCTCGTTTTTAGGATCAGACGCCATGTCGACGAGCTCCCGGACGTTTCCATTCCGGATGCCAAACGTAAATATTTTGACGCCTTTGTCGCGAAGATATTTAGCTTCCGGTCTAGGGTCGCCGCCATTAGAGAATCCGTCTGTCACCAAGAAAATGGCCTTCTCTGAGTTTGTCCTCGATGTGCTCAGTACTTCCTAGAGATATGAAAGTAAGGATTAATAAACAGAAAACAATCTCTGTTGATATACTAATTTAAACGACATGCATGCCCTCTCATAGTCTTTATTTCAAGATCATATCAGTAATGTGTTCCTGCAAGTTTTCATACATTATATATCTTTTATGAATTTTGAAATAGTAAGGAAAATATTAACGCAATCAATTCATGGCACATGCGACTATGAGACTATCCTGCACGTAGTCAACTTTTGTTTATTCTTACTTTCATGAGAAAGTTAGATGTTATCTTCTGGAGTAAATAATGTAATTTACGCATTCGGAATTCCGGGAAAAATTCCAGGAAAATTTTTATCTTCAAACTAAAACATTAATCTTGGCAAAAACCGTGTCCTATAGAAATAATACTGGAGTTTTTATTTTAATCCATAGACCACATTAACTTTAAGATTCATTAGATTTGTCTCTCATTAAAAAAATATTATTTTGAAAAATTATGTCTTTTTCTTATTTCTTCGTTTATGATATAATCAAGAAATCATACTGAACATTCAGTCTATTGTTTTAGATATCCAATATGTAAATCGGGAGAAAATCAAAAATTATAAACAATTTGATTAAGGAAAATGATTATATATTCCAAATTCAAAGGAAATTAAGTTAAAAATCGGATATATATTTATATCTCAAAATAGATAGATAATTATACAATCATTTAAAATAGAAGCCCCTGCCCCTACCCCCACCCCACCTCACCCCGCGTGCAAGGTATTAGATTTTTTAAAATAAATTATATGAAAATGATTGAAGGAATATTTTATAAATAGGCTCATGAGGTCAAAGATATGTCTTTATAATCAGGATGATTTTGCATAAGTTACCTTGCAAATTTACCTAACGGAATTTTTTTTAAGTAAAAGACGTTTTATATTATTTATGAGTTCTTATTATTTTTTTTTATCTTATTAAAGAAAAACATTTTTTAAATCAATTATGTTTTTGAAAAGAAATATATATGTCCATCTCATTTACAGTTAGTACAGGGTACATCAAATTTGCAAATACATTAATTCATTATAAAAATCATGATAACAAAATGTTAGTGGAACAATGGCTAGCTACAGGTAAGTTTACCTTAGCTTCTTGGAAGGCACCCAGGGTATAGGTCCCTCCCCCCACGTATCGGATATTAGGTACATCTTCCTCTAAGAGCGTGCACTTGTTCTTATCTACCAGAGGCTGACCCACATAGTCAATCTGCCGAAGCACGCGCTTTTTGGAGGAAAACGTGATCACACAGACTCTTGTATGGTTAGAATCCACCGTGAAGTCGGCCAGCAGCTTCCGGACGAATTTGATTTCATAATTAAAGTCCCGCGGTCCCACGCTGGCAGAACTGTCCACTAGAAATACAATGTCCACCTTCTTGTTGCTGACTCGGCGTAGCGCCTGAATGTGACGTTTTAAGACTGGACCTAGAGAATCTACCTTGCTCTTGGAGGCGATTTCTTCTGCTGTCCGTATATAAACAGATTCATTGCTAATATCATCGTCGTCATCATCGTCCAGAGAAGAGGACACTTTACAACAACAGAGAAAGACAATACACAGATAAAAGATGTTACGGGTCCATGAGGAAACATACATTGCCGAACACAGAGCTGAAATCGTCTGCTTCTTGTTCCGAAAGCGCGGACATTTGATACTTTTGAGTGATGTGAGAAGAAAATACCGTGCCGACTTAATGCGGAAGATGGACGTTATCAATGGAGGGAATTAGCCTGGCATTTCAACACTGATTTTCCCACTGATAAGGTGTGATCTGTGAATTTTTAAAACATCGTAGAGTAAATATTTACATATGTTACGCTAATTGTGTAGACGTCTTTGCACTCCCGAGATTCTGATTTTTTTTTTTACCTCTTCGTGTGACTTTTTCTTGTATACATGTATATTTTAGTTTTGGATTTAACATTTGAATACTTATTTTGATTTCTTTAATATTTTTGCATTGTATCATAAAAGAACAGAGAAATACTAATTGAATGTATATCTAGAGCTCCTCACACTTTCATATTAGCAATACTGTTCCCATGTAATTGTATATTTAAGGTTGTTCATATATATACTCAGGTTCTGCAAAATTGCAGTTAAGTCTCCAAGTTCTCACAATTTATGTTACAGAATTCACAATGTACAGTACATCTATATATACGAATATTATGTTCATAGCATGTTAAGATAAAATTACAAAAGATATATATTTTAGGAATGTGTCAATGAAAACGTCGATTATGCAATATCTAATAGATGTATAATTTTTTAAATACATTTTAAGATAAAAGATCAAGTTGAACGAGACGTGTTCTGATAAATATTAGTCCCCCTTTCGGGAGTATATTGTTTTTGCCCTTCCGTTTGTCTGTCTGTTTAGTTGTCTGTCCGCAAATTTTAAACCGTTCATTACTTATGAGTGGGTGGAACTAGGACTTTCATAGTTCACTAGTGTATTTCTTGTCCCTGACAAGGTTTATCTTTGGGTACCACCAAATTTTACCTTTTGACCTTGGTGTTTGATCCACCTTAGTTTGCATAAAATCATCACAGTCACTTTAACCTTGGCCTTAACTTTTGAACAAGTAGAACAAGGGCTTTGATATTTCACGGATGTATTCCTTATGACAAAACCTTCCTTTGGGCACATGTACCAACCAGATCATTTTGACCTTTTAATCTTGAATTTTGTTTAACTTGCATTTGAAATAATTCAACCCTTGCTATAAGCTGCCATACAGGGGCATCTCTTGTTCGAGATGTTTTTTTTTTCTGGCTGAAGGACAATCATGCTTAAATTCAAAAGGACACAGCTTGGTTATTATCACGCTACATTTCATTTATTTTATGAAATGCAAATTTCAATCTTTAAAAAAAAAAATCAAACCGGCACGAGTCATATAAAAAAAAAACAAAAAAACAAAAACAAAAAACAAACAACTGAAAAACTAATCTGCATGTTGTCAGTGTCCTGCTTTGCCCTACGTCGAGAAAAGAGTAATCTCGCAAACTGTTCCCTACAGTACATGTTGCATATTTCATATATATTTCAAGGCGTTCAAAGTTTGTAGGTTATAGCCATGTATTTGGCAGAAAAAAATAGTATATGGTGGCTTATTGCTGCCCCTCACTTGTCAAATAATTATGCCAACTTGTCAGATGTTTTGTTGAAAGATAAATAATTTAAGGGTTTGTCAGACTTTTTTGTTAACATGTCTCGAAATATTCACGTCTCAAAAAAATGAACTTAAAAATACTCAGTATGTCCATGCCCAGTTTAGGCCATCACTTGACAACATAACTAACAAGCCAATATATTTCGGACAAATCAACATAAAATATCCGAGCGTTCGATATATTATCTGAGAAGTAAAAAGTCAACATCATAATCTGACAATTCGACATATTCATGCAATATCTGACAATTCCACTTGTCAAAAAATTATGTCGACTGGTTGTATAACGATGTCGACATTACTGTCTGAGAACTTTGTCGATTTGTGAGATGTGTACACCATGGTAACAAGATACCGAGCTCCTGGTCGTTATGATATTATCTGACAAACTGACATAATTATCTGACAGTTGAGAAATAGATATCTTACTTGTGAAACATAAATATTTCACAAGTGGTGCAAGAAATATGCCACCAGAATGAAACATCAAATTGAACCACTGTTATATACATTTTTTAAATTGATGAACAAGTGATGAAGAAGTAATCATGGCATTTATAAACAACTTTATACAAGTTAACATTTTATCAATGAGCGTTTAACAATCCAGTGATAATTTTTGCATATGTCCATAATAGGACGTTAGCTATTTCGAGTATAGAGAAGAAAAGCGTACCATCATGATTAATTTATATACAACGTATCAATGTGAATCAATAAATCGATGGCAATTTGAAATGATATATACAGAGTTCCCTCCCTTGACCTCAGCCTTTCCAATCAGGAATAATTCCGAGTTTCCTCAGATTTACAAAGCCGCTCTTCCTGGAGGTCCTATAGTTGAATATTTTTTGCCCCCGTGGTGTTAAGGAGGCGTTTGACGACGCTGGAGATCCGTTTGTGTAGATACCCCTGGGCGTGATAGGAGGGAGGGGTGAGGGCCTAGAGTTTCCATTGGATAAGACGGTTCTGTCCGATAGGGGGCGTGATGCTGTGCTAGGTTTCCGTGAGTGTGTGTCGCTGATGTTATTTGAGGTTGGAGGCGGGCCATGCCCGTTTGTTTTTGGAGAAGGACTTGGGTCGAATTGAACATGTCCATTTTGTTTGGAGGTATTATCAAACTGATTGAGGTTTTCCTCAGTCAGAGGTAACACGTCTGTACCGTTTAATTCAGAGTTCTCGCTCTCCGCGATAGTCTCGAGTTCCTGCACCTCGTCTGGCGCGAAATTCTTTCCTCCTAAAGATACAGCCGTGGTCTCGACCTCCGTTAGCTGACGAGTGTCCTGTAATGAATACGAGATTTACCTTCAGTGACTTTCAATTTATGTAATTATTGATTTGTAAAGAATTCTAAATCCTCAGATACAA
Source organism: Saccostrea cuccullata (assembly GCF_032062105.1). NCBI lineage: Eukaryota > Metazoa > Mollusca > Bivalvia > Ostreida > Ostreidae > Saccostrea > Saccostrea cuccullata. Next base: position 77,696 of record NW_026918133.1, read on the forward strand.
AAAAAAAAGAAGATTAATCGTGAAACGGCCAAATTAACTTGCAGATGTTTGAACATTTATATCAACAAAAGTGATGGTGGAAAATGTGAAGAGTTTTGTGAGACCTCTGAACATATGATACAGAAATACGTTAACTTTTTTACATGTGAGCAATCACTTGTGTGAAGTGTACATGTATAAGGAAATGACGCAATTCTTGAAATTTCAGACAATGTGACGTCAAACTGTGACAAGATCTCCAAGTGCAGAGAATTGGCAATCACTCAGAGCCCCGACCTGATTCCTAGACTATATACAGAATGTCATATTTCTGTAATTTGTGTATCCTAGACTACCAGCAGAATTTCTTATTTCTGTAATTTGCTCTTTCACCTATAAATGATGTCATATGATCATTATGTTTTGTGCACGTGATCCAAAATTAACCATGAACAAGATTCCAAATGGTATCTCGCCAAAGTGACTTCAAGAAATGAAAGGTTGAAATTGTTCAGACTATTTCACTAAATTTTGAAAGACAATGGGATTGACCGAGCTTAGCTCATATAGAACATGTAGTAAACATATAGTCTGACAGTGACATAAATAACTATGCCTCTGATCATAATATTTAGCGAGATATCATCTCCTTCTTAATGAAATCTACAGATCATGCAAGTAAAACAAAATGAATTTTACCCAATAATGGAATGCAGCGGCCGTTGGACTGACGTCATAAATCTGTTTCTCCGTGAATGGATCTATTAGGTCTCTGCCATCTAGTGCGACATCTAGCGGCACGTCACGTGGGTCAAAATCAGCCATTTTGAATTTTATTGAATCTTTTCCGGTGCGGCTTATTATTGCTCTACATTTTGCCCATGTCTGAAAAAAGAATGTATTTTTTTCAAAAAAAAATTTAAAACTTGCAAATAATATTGATGATTGATTAAGCACAGATATATTCACTGTGGTCACATACGTCTATATCCCATGGCGGGTGTCCTAACAGCAGTAGCGTACACGACATCACCTCGTATACCCCCGCCGGAGGATTGGCGTAACGCTTCAGTTCCGTCAGAGCCTTCGAGTCTTTCATCATGACTTCCTTTCGGAGACTCTTTAGATTGTTGAGTCTGTCCAGCAGACGGCTAGCCAGCACGATCTCGGAATCCAGGATATTGTTGAAGTTGTTGGCGCGTGCCCTGTTTAACATTCGCTCCAGTGTGGGAATGTGTCTCTTTTCGTATGCGCCCAGTAAATCTGCAACGTGTCATCGGTTTGTCACACTCAAAACACATTTAATAAATCATGTAAGAGGCCATGCATTAATTTATCAAATCTAAATCATATATTTCAATGAAGTCGTTGAAATGGTAGTTAACATATCTGACAATAAATTAGTAAATTAGTATAATCGTGAAATGTTAAACATTTACATAATTATGTCATTCATAGAAACAAAAAAAATATGACCAATGTGTAACAATGTTCATCTGATTAATATTTCATCTGCTTCATTCAATATTGAAAAAAAAAATATTTTTAGTTTTATTTCTATAAAAAAAAAAGTTGGCCCACGTTTATCCCAAGAGTTCTTAAATGAAACAAATTAGGGAAACTCACAGTGCTTTATACATGAAAAGATGCTACAGTACCAACAAAAATTATATTCACAGGATTTACATTCAAAGTTCAATATAAAACTCCTGAAAAACTTTGATCACTTAAGTATATAAGGTGACAGACACACATTTAAACTACATAAAGATGAGGGAATCTCACTTTATCTTTGGGCACATGTGAGCTTAAAACAAAAATTATAGCAAGCATAAAAGATGGATAAAAAAGAAATAAAAATACATTTAAATCAAACTATTGAAACAATACAGCGAACTACATTTTTATTAACACTATTAGATATTCGGTTATTTACACGTTAGAGCTAGAAAGAACTAATAAGCTTTTATATTAGTAATTAAAAAGAGTTAAACAAAAGATGAGTCTTCGATGAATAATCACACATTCAAAATACATGTAAATTCTTTGTTAAAGATTTTAAAATTCTGCTTTAGACATGGATAAGGTGCAAATATTGTTTTTACAACAACGAGAAAAATGTACACTTATATCACAAAGACAAAAGAAGAATGATGTTGTGCTTCTAACTGATGTACAAAAACAATGAAAGTGATATGTTAATAAAGTAAAGTACACGGTCACATCAACTAAACCACGTGCTACAGAGATTGTTAGTGATCACGTGGGGAGTCATCTCCATGGCTACCTTTCCTGACGGCCAATGTCTTCAATGTCTGCTCGGCCTTCTCCAGCAGACGATCCTGGTTGTTGTTGCTAACGTTACCGGCGTATACAATCATCGCATTCTCTATCCTCCCAACACTCTGGGATTCGATGGCGTCTTCCAGATTCTGTGTAACTTCTTCCTTCTTTTTCGCTACAAAAAAATCTCAAGTTTTTATCGTCGTCAGAAAAATAAAACTTTTGAATAAAAACCTCTTCGAGAAACAATCATCTTAATACTATCATGACCATATCACTTCATAACTTACCTCGTGCCTTGAAGTGTGCATCCGGGTCAAAGGCTGGCTGTTCCGGTTGGTTGGCCTCTGATGCGTTGATGTCTAGCCGACGAATCTTATATTTGGCGATATAGCTGATGGAAGAGTCGCTGTTTTGTTTCATGACATCAAATTTATATTCACCAACAGAAGCAAGCGGTACGTTAAACCAGTTACTTCCATCTTTACGAAGGGGTGCCACATTTATTGTGTTTGTTGGAGTTTCTTTCGGAGTCAAAATGGCGACAATGTTAACGGTGTCATCAGGCGCAGGAACATAAAGCTCTACTTCTTTTGTGCGGAATGTTTTGGTGATCAGTCTTGGCGTGTTTGTATTTGATTTATTGCTAACAGGCACGTCTGACAGGTCAATCACTGTTGATTTATTCGACAATGAACCTCGCGATTTGGTCCTGTCAGACTTGTTTCCGACGGGTTTCTTTGGTTTTCCGGTGGATAAAATTAAAAATGCATACAAAACATTGACACCAGTTTGTTGTTTCTCGTAAATGTTAAGGGAGTACTCTCCTGCGACGGGTAGACCCAAATCGTACGTGTGAATCTGCCCCTCCTGTGATGCTTTGGCTACCATAGTGTTCATTCCCTCTTCGTTCGTGCAGTCTACTTCGTGCATGATTTTTGTTTCTTCATCAGCTGCTATTTCCACAACCGTTTTGCCTTTCTTCGCTCTTATAATGTTTTCTGCGAACACGGCACGAACGCCAAGATTTTCGGCACTCTCGGTAGATCCTAAGACACCGTTCTCAATGTGCGGGTAGGGATTATCAATCTCCTGTTTTCCATTGTTTTTTATAATGTAATTCAACACATTCTCCACCTCAGTTCCCCTTTTAGGATTGCGGGCGTTTATTTTCATGATATAATGTCCAGCTTTTGGAAGTCTCGTGTTAATGATGTAATGACCTTCCTCCCACCTAAGAATGGCGTATTTTACAATTGCAGCATCATCAACAACTCCAGACCTAAGCTCCATCGTCAGATTGGATTCTCTCGGAGCTTGAATTTTTATTTCCAGAATGCCATCATCTGTAATTATTTTGGACCGTTTGTGAGTAACTGGCTTTATTCCACTTTTAAGAGTCTTCATATTTGGACCCCAACCTATTTCTGGATTATCCGGAAGCGGAAGCGGTTTCCTTTCCGGAACAGGTGCTCGGATGCAGTATGTGCACATAAGGTCGAATTCTTGCAGATCCTTGTGATTAGCATCTTTTCCATAGATTTCAAAGTTAAAGGTTCCACAAACCGGCACATCAAAGTCAAAGAACAAGTTAGTCCCTGTCTGATTCATTTTGACACAGTTATTCAGCATCACATCAATATCCTTGTCATCATCCATTGAACCTTTTGATCGATAAAACGCGAATTTAAACCGCAAGAACTTACTCCGCTTTGGAGGAAGGTCTAATTCTATGTGTCCGATACCTTGTTTGAGAAACACGTTCACTCGCCTATTCTTTTTGGCGGGAAAGTCCACTTCAAGTTCATGCATTCGCTCTCGTACGTACACAAGTTTCTCAAATTCCGACTCTTTAATTGGATGAGGCAGAAGCTGCCATTTTTCGTCGTCCGGAAGATGGGTCCATATCAGGTGATAGGGCTCGGTGAAAAAGTAACACTCGTCCACCTCCTCTCTGTGGTCCAGCTTGGTCTTCTTGTCCACCTTCGTCTTGGCGTATTTCCTGATTTGGACTTCCCCCGGAGTGTCCCCGGTGTTGATTTCCACACACGTGGTTGCCCAGTACACATCGATGAGGCGCCATTCATCTCTGACGTACACGGCATTCCACTGAGCCTTGATGGCTTTCTTGTTTAGTGGTTCTCCGAGTTTGTATGCAGAACTTTTGGTAACACCATCAACAATAACACAAGGCACGTCCACCATTCTTTTAATTAAAAAAAAACTTTGTTCAAATACTTGTATTTGAAGTTGATAGTTTTATCTATAACATTAAAACCTTTTTAAAAATCTATTTTGATTACTTTTTTCTTTGAGATTTGAAAATGTAAAGATTTGTTTTATGTTTTCACTTACTGACACAGAATGTAGAATAAGTTGGCGTGGTTGCCGATGTTACAGTTGATCTTGCTGAGATATTCTAAGACAGTATTCGCGGGCGGATTTGGACCAATCTGCATTTTCTTGAGGTTGTATGACGTAATCCAGCGGAACACGGACCTGACCTTGACAAGGTCATCCTGCCAGGCGCCCTCATCTGTTAGATAGTCAGCCAGTTCCACAAAGGAGGTGTACAACAGGTAATGGGGAGCCTATTTATAATATGTATGGTCCAAATATAAGATTCTTTGCAAAATAGGTTAAGTTCAATTCATCACGAACTAACACGAGTGAGAAATTCTTCGAGAGATGTTAAACAAAAAGGAAACCTAATGGAAGTTATTTACACAAAGGGACTCTTGTTTATACATGAAAGAAAGCTGTAGTGAGGTGATTTATTGCCATGGAATTTGTCTTGTGATTTTACGTAAGTAAATCATAAATTAAATATATCATGGAAATATTTTATTTCTGACTGATTTAGGGTCGGCCGGGGTGTTTACATGTACTGTCTTAATCTAAATTACATGTTAAATTTTTTTTTTACTTTACGGAAAGTCCTCGATGCGTTAGGTCCCTGAGTAAACCATTAGATTCTAGGTATTCTATGGACTGGCTGCAGCTACTTCTGTCGGGGATATCGATCAAACAAATCAATTTTCTTTCTTTTTAACCCTTTCATTTACAACTTGTGCATCAAGGTGCTAACTGACTGTTTACATTTGATATCAACTGATAAAAATCCCTATCTGGCTTCTTTGTAAGAGAAGCAAAGCCGCAAAATATCAAATGAAATTTGTAAAAGGGTCAAAGGTCGCATTTTGTCCCAAGACCTCTGAAATTGTAAGGATTTCAACATGCTAACCTGAACTAGTTTCAAAAGGGATATATCTTGCGAGGATGACCCATCTTATGGCATTCTACACGTGAGCTGGGGTGAAGTCTTACCTTAAAGGCATGGTTATCGATATACTTGAAGTCTACATCGGCCAGTAGTTCATCTTTAGATGTCTTTGGGACGCCAGTGGCGGGATTTTGGTTACCTTTCCGTGACTTTCTCTGTGTTTTCTAACCAATAAAAAGTTTACAAACAATTAGCAAATAATTCTTTAGTTCTCGTTTATTAAGGATGTTGTATAATCATTCGTGACTTTTAATCTAAAAAAAACAAATTTTATTTTACTGAATATTTTTGTACGAGGTGTTTTGCCCGTTGCAGTATATTTATTTTATTTACCCGGTTTAAGGTCAGACGACACGTTCCTCAAATATATTTAATTTTTCCTAAGAATTTGTCATTGAAGAATAGGTACTTAAACAAGATTCCTCACAAAAAATTAGGATATCTTTACCAGGCATTTGGACAAGATACCACAGGGTCATATTTCTTATATCCCTATAAGTAATCCTCTGAATGTTCTACATCACCAATTTTGGTGTACTTATATTTAAAAACATTTTAAAAACAATATAGAAATCAGAAGAGAATGACAAATATAAATATTTTTTCATATAATACCAAGAAATACAAAACATATATTTGGGGAATGTGTCCTCTGACCTTCATTAACTTTATGTTTTCATCAGGTAATTGAACGCGCAAAAAATTGAAAAAAATTTAAATACTTTTTTCTAAGCATAAAATGCGCTATAAGATGAATAACTTACTTTTTTAGGTTCGGGTTTTTTCGGTTTGTCTAATTCTTCATCGATATAATCATCCTCATCATCGATTTGTGAGGCCCCGGACCCCATCCTTAACCTATGTCCTGATACACCTTGTCCTTAAAATAGTGAAATTCAAGAAGGTCCCCGCACCTCCGCTGTTAGGCAACACGGCAGGTGGAGATAAGGTCAATATTTATAATTATTACACACTATGAAAACATCCATAATAGATTTACATTTCTTCCATAGCCCTTTATCAGTCAAGCTAAACTTGCTATGTTAAAGCCGTTGTTGTATTCTGTCAATTTTTTAAATTTTAAACTAATACAAAGAGTTAGACAATTTAAGTCTTTTTTTTCCTTTTGGAGTTCAATGTAAATATTGCTTATTAGGTTTAAGTTTTAGAGAAGGATTAATCGCCAAAGAAAGAAATGGGCTAATACAGTCTTAAGATAATCATTGAACAATAGATGGCATCGAAAGACCATGCCAGGTTAGTAGTTAAATAGTTATCATTTAGTGTGAGTTATGTGTTAAGTGTTAGTCGGTAAAATATATTTACCCCTAATCTAGCCTTAAAGGTCACAGAAATAGATTAAATTATTCATGTAAGGAAATAAGTTCACAGAATGAATTCGCTTTTAATTATTCAATGTTGTACAAGTCTATATCATTTCTATTGATTTTTTTTAAAATATTCATGATACATGTAGATGTTCAAAGAACACTTCAATTATACCTACATGTACATATGTAGCTAATGAGGAGCAACTGAAATCTATATTATACGCTGCATTGTACATTTTTTAAATAAGAATCTTTAATTCATTTCGCTAACTTAAGAATATAATCGTTTCTTTTTCATTAACGGGATATCGTCCTTAGTAATATTTTTGTGCATATAGATAGCATTCATTTATAAATGATGAGGCATTTATGAAGAGTCCCTTACTTTTTTGATTATTTTATTGATGTATATTTATTTACATACAATATCTTGATAAATATTTATAAACTCGGATGTCCTAGGTTTTATGATAACAAGTATACATAAACATGTACACAAAAACATCTTTGGTTTACATTTTATTATTTCACAAAATCAAGTGGCATAGTGATTCATACTAAAACATGATATCACAGGAGTTGTTTCCCTTTGTATATCTGTACATGTTACGAAACGTGAGTACAAGATAATCACACTGCTTGTTTGGGTAGAGATTTAAATTCATTAAAGTGTTTCTTCTTCTGATAAATAGAGTTATATCCCTTGGGATCATTAGGCTCTAACGGATCTTCGACCGGATCCGTGTCGTGGTTTATCTGTAGTATATCCGGTTCCATGCTCTGATTGAGAATTTGCTGTGCTTTGAAATTCTTGTAATAACCACGGCTGTCTATTCGTTTTAATTCCCCTTTGTCGGGTCTCCTTGTTGGAGACTCGTTTCGTTTATTGTCCCTGTTTGGTCCCCCAGCTTTTCCGGGACTAGCATCACGTGGATTTTTGATCGGATTTTCGTTACTTGGTGCGTTTTTCGATGGTATACTTTTATTTGGCACATTTTTATTTTCTTTTGGTTTATTTGTTTTTTCCGGTTTTTCGACCGGATCATCTGGTGGTCGCAAACTGTTCGGTTCCTTTTCCGGTTTATTTCTTGGTCGCCTTCGATCTGGTGACTCCGATTTCTTTGGATTCTTTTGATTCGGATCAGGCGACATAGAATTCACAGGAGTTTTAGAAATTGGACTGTCACTTTGAAAGTTACCTGCCCTTGATGCCCTGTTTTTCTTTCCATAATAATTCGTTCGTTGTTGATGTCGTGTGACGTAAGAGCTGTTTGAACTCGATGTATCATCATTGCTCGGTGGTTCTGGCGCCGGTGTGGGAGTGGACTTTTCCGGTTTAGCGTTGGGATCTGGATCCATTGGGAATTTTTCTTTCATTAGTTTGTCCAGAGTTACAAATTTGGTTGATGGTTCCTTCTTTTTCTTAGGTTGCGGCGGGGGTGTTGGTTCGCGGGGAGGGGGTGGTGGTGGGGTTTTAGGTTTTGGAGGCTTTTTCTTCAGAACTCCACTATTGGCTTCCACATCTTTGATTATTTGATCACTCTGTAGAACAAATATGAATAAAACAGTACATAACAACTAGTCCTATTTCCCAAGTTGTCTAAAAAACGAGCCTGTATTGGGGCCACATCGTACATGAGGCATTATATCAATTTTTCCAGTTAAAATATTCTATCATTAAATTTAGCAGTTTATATCTTTCAAAAGAAGTGCTGATTATTTCATACCCAGAGATAAAAGGCCGCTGCTCCGGGACTGATGTATCTGAGCTGTTCTGCCGTGTACGGTTCTATTGTTACTTTAGCATCCAGAGCGTTCTTCCGGCTGACGTCAGTGGGATTAAGTTCCGCCATCTTGTACCGTAACCCGTCCTGACTTCTGTTTCCAAGCATGGCTAAACATTTCTTCCAGTCCTTCAAAATGAAAATAATCAACTCTGTTGAAACAAGAAAGAAAATTTCAAATAAATACTATATAATAATATGCTTTTGTTAAGTATTCCGTTTTTATTTTCGACTTCGATTTTCGTTTTTAGAGTTGTTTTCCAGCTGCAGCCAATAAGAAATATATTTTGATTGTTCGTTTGTTTCTTGAGGAAATAAAATATTCAGATATGTAGCTTGCTAGTCTGAAAAAAGAATTTGATGATCGACCAGAGACAGAACCGGTACCATCCATTGAAAAATGTGCATGTGCATAATAAGTGCTGATGATTCTCATTTTTTTCTCTCCCTATATTTAAGACTAATTGAGTATTCCTAAAATTTTACGATTAATTAACAAATACAATTATAGATATCATGAGATATTCTGAGGAGTGGAGAAGGGTCGCCCGACCCTCGCCCAACCCCTTTAGTTTGGATAGATTTTGTTTCGTTTTTAGCTCACCTGAGCCGAAGGCTCAGGTGAGCTTTTTGATCAAAATTTGTCCGTCGTCCGTCCGTCCGTCTGTAAACTTTTCACATTTTCGACTTCTCTTGAACCACTGGGCTAATTTTAACCAAACTTGGTACAAAGCATCCTTGTGTAAAGGGGAGTTTAAATTGTTAAAATCAAGGTCCAAGCCCCTTCATAAGGGGAGATGATCAAGAAAAGACGAAAATAGGGTGGGGCATTAAAAAATCTTTGCTCAAGAAGCACTGGGCCAGAAAAGCTGAAACTTGTGTGGAAGCATCCTATGGTAATGTAGATTCTAAATTGTTCAAATCATGACCCCGGGGGTTGGGCGGGGCCACAATAGGGAATCAAAGTTTTACATAGAAATATATAGGAAAAAACTTATCAAATCTTCTTCTCAATTCACTACTCGACGAAAAAAAGTGCTGAGAATCCCAAATTTTACTGATAATGTTTGATAATTACTGATACGATGCTGTTCTTGCTGATCATTACTGATATTTACTGTTATTATTACTGTTGTTGCTGATAATTATGTTCCCCAAACGAAGTTGGGGAACATATTGTTTTTACTCTGTTTCTTATTATTATTATTTTTCTTCTTCTTCCTGGGTACTTTTTTGTCCGGGAGTGATCTTGTAAACTACACATCCGACTTAGGTAAAACCTTTCTAGGGTCAGTAGGCATGTTATGTAGATTTGCGGAACAAAGGTCATTTTGCGCGCACGTGCTTGCAAGAGCGTGCACGTGCAACGCGTGAAATGACCAATATAATAGATTAGCCGTAACTTTTCTATTTTTGAATGAAATGCTTTGAAATTCATAATGTGATGATATATTAGTAGCATAGATAATATGACATGGTCAAAATAGCAAGATCTCACGTGCATGCACGTGCGCTTCGCTTTGATTGGCTGAAACTAATATATCAATATCTTTCTTGTTTGTAAACTAAATTCTTTGAAATTTTGAACATAGCCATGCAATGGGATATCCTACGACATGATATATAGCAATTATCATGAAAACACATGCGTGCACGTGCGCTGCAATCTGATTGGCTTAAACTTTAAATAGCTATAACTCCCTTGCTTTTCAACCAAACAGGATGGGATTTGGAACATAGATAGATATAATAGACTTCTACAAGAAGGTATGGTCACCATGCACATGCATACACGTGCGTGTATGTGCGCTGCAATCTGATTGGATGAAACTTTAAACAACTATAACTCCTTTGGTTTTCAACCAAACGGGTTGGGATTGAGAACATAGATATATGTTATGGACTTCTACAAGAAGGTATGGTCACCATGCTCATGTATGCACGTGCGTGCACGTGAAATGGGTAAATTCAAAAATACACTTGAATGAACGTATTTTTTAATACTTTTGGATTAAATACTTAAATATTTAGTTTATTAAAATATATAGATTGTGTAGACAAGAAGATATGGTCATTACGCACATGCATTCACATGCGCACGCGTGCAATGCTAAAATTTGAATGAACTTGGTACACTTATTAGTAAACGTTGTTAAAATCTCAAATGCATAGAGTTAGTCATATTTAATGAAGCTTACAGGGAATATGGCACCAAAAGGGAGTTTGGGAGCGTTTGGGGAACATCTGTAACGGTCCCCGTTACAATTAGCACTAGTTTTAGTTGTTTCTGATAAATACTGATAATTACTGTCGTCTTTACTGTTGAGTCTGATAAATACTGATAAATACTGTTGATGTGCTGTCGATGCTGAGATTTACTGATAATTACTGTGGTCATTGTTTTTATCCTGGGAATGGGCTGAAATAGCCTGAAAAATGATTATTTGTTTTTTAAAAAAGTATTTTATCAACAAATTAATTACTAGATGCTGTCATGAGACAGTAATACCCGCACTAATGTATTTGCCTCTAAAGACACACCCGTACATATTGGGCTTACATACTTCATAGGCATCGGAAGGAAATTGAAAGTGTGGGGGGGGGGGCTAAACCAACAAAAAAGGTAAACCCCAATTTTCAATACATAGAAAATGTCTATCTTTGCAAAAAAAAGGGGGGTTTAAAGCCCCCTAGCCCCCCCCCCCCCCTTGGCTCTGACGCCCATGTGCTTGAAAAACAGAATCTAATTAATGGTGTGAATTAGATTTTAAAAAATGTTTTGATCATAATTGGAACCTTTTTAAATTAAATAATGCCCCCCTCCCCCAAACACCACACATATACACGTGTCCTCGATCTCACGAAACGTACTTTTTTTTTTTAAATAGGCTACACATGTAGATGGAAAAGTTATGTAAAAACATAGTTTGTTATGAATTAATGTATTAAAATTTGTTCTTAAACTTTACAGTCATGTTTACATGTAAACACCTTTTGGAAAATTTCTACATCGCATTGGGTTGCGTCACCCATAACATATTTTTAGATTAAGCTTCACTGGGCACACCTCGGCTGATTCGTACTGAACGGAATCATCCAAGGTTTACATAGCATGTACATGGTGCAGATGTGTATGGAAAATATTCATTTTGTGTTATAATTGGATTATATTTCATGAAATTGACAAGACTTGTGACAGTCGGTAAGTACAAGTTTAAGTATAGATTTTGGTAAAATAAACCGAAAGGTTAGGTTGAAGTTCAAAGATCACTGCATGGCACAGTAGTCAAATTTCACATTGTGAAGTTATCTCCCGTTGTCCATGTGACATTCAGTTACTCACTTACTGGTGCAGATCCAGATTTTTTTCAGGAGAGGGAGGGGGGTTCACACCTCAGTCATAAAAATGCTAGCCCAGAATTTCCTCACAAGCAAAGAAAAAAAAAATGAAAACAAAATAAAATCAATGATAGTGGTGTCGTAGGGTCAATATTTTATAAGGGGGATAATGTCCAAAGTTATTTTTTTTGCTTCAGTATATAGTCTTATTTGAATAACAAAGCAAATTCCAGGGGGCGGGGGTCCACTCTCCCTAGCCACTCCCTGCCCGTGAAATTACAATTGATCTTGTGACACCAAAATAGATTTTTTCCCCATTCGACTATATACAAATTTTGCTTCTTGTATTAATTAATAATGTCTGTCTGTTTGTCTGAAGAAATTTGATCAGTAATTTGGCTTAAAATTTGATCAGTAGGTGCTAGGGCTTTCATGCTTAACATATGTATTCATTGTGAACTTTTAACAGGTATAAATATGTTTGACCTTGACCCTAGAGTTTGACCCACTTAAAAAAAACTTTAACCTTGGCAATTAACTTTTGAACAGGAAGTACCAGGGATTTCTTATTTCACATGTGTATTCCTTGTGACAAGACTTTGATACCAACAATTTTAACCCTTTGACCTTGACCTTTGAGTTTGCCATACATTTGAGAAACTTCAACCTTCGCCATAAGCTGCCATACATGGGCATCAGTGTTTAACAAACACATCTTGTCTTCATTATTTTTAAGTGGCGGTGTCTCCATATAAGGGAAAAATTCCAGAGAGAGATGTTTTCACAATAAACAAACAAATTACTAAAAATAACATAAAACAATGAGCATGTTGGTTGTATCTCTTGTTCTCCCTTGAATCAGAACTGATTATATAAATATTTTAAAACAATAATTATAAGATTTGAAAAGGTTGTGCATCTTAAAATTGATTAAGTTCTGCGACTGATTTAGCTATAAAAGTTTACTACCTTTATTTTGCTACTTAAAACACCTTGATTAATTATTTTCAATCATACTGTTCTCTGAAATGTTCAGTTTTTTTCAATAATGGATACATATATATGTCATACATTTTCAGCTTCTCCAAAAATTGCTTTAAAAAACTTTTTAAATACTGTAACCATGATGATCCTTTAAAATACTTGTGAATCCTACATTTTTAGCTCATTTGAGCTTTTCTGGTTTCCTTATCACATTACGTCTGTCGTCCATCTGTTTGTCTGGAAAGTTTTTACATTTTTAACTTCTCTACAACCACTGGGCTAAAGTTTTACATAGGAATATATAGGAAAAATCTTTAAAAAATCTTCTTCTCAAGAACCATTGAAACAGGAAAGATGAAACTCATGTGAAATTATCCTCAGGTAGTGTAGATTGAAGTTTGTTCAAGTCATGACCCGGGGTAAGGGTGTAGCAAAAATGGCCGACCACAGTTTTACATAGAAATATATAGGGAAACCTTTTTAAATCTTCTTTTCAAGTACTTCAAAGCCAGGATTAGTAATATTTATATGAAATCATCCTCAGGTAATGTAGATTCTAGTTCGTTCAAATTATGATCCCCTTGGTGGTTAAAATTCAAGCCCCCCCCCCCCCCCCCCAGTAAACTTTCAGTTCTGATCTGATATGTGTTTTTTCCGAGCTGATGTGCTCAGGTGAGCGCTGTGGCCCCTGGGCCTCTTGTTTAATTCTTTTTTCATTGTACAGATATCTGCTTTAAATCTACGACATATGGCTTGTAATAGTATGCGCCACTCCTTTAACATGTTATAGTCATTTAAAAAACAAAATAAATAGATCAAAACTTAAAGATACTTTTTCCAGTAATGCAATCTTGCTTGTTGTTCTGGAACACACATGTCAACCACATGTAAAATTTCTACTTTCGTTTTAGAATCGAGTCAATTATTAGTACACTCGGCCATAAGGGATATCGTACGGCATGCATTTTGTAAAATTAGAAATAATTTTGGCAGAGATTATTTTTTTTCATTCCATTTTTTCCCGAGACCTTTGTATAAACGAACAGTACAGGCTGGGTGCTTATTTATATGATTTTACTTGATTGTAACACAAAAAGGAGGGATGAACTACTTTAACTTTTAAGTGATAGTCGATAGGGCAAGGTCTGTTCTTTAGTTGTGCATGTTATGTTTTATAAGTCATATATACATGTTATAATTACTTATCGAATATTTTTATATGCATGAATAAAATTATTTTAGAGAATCGATGAATAATACAAAATTCAGAACTAATAGTAACATTTATTGATGAGTGCGATAAACAATGTCATATTTTTCTGACATTCAAAATCCATAAATTTAAAGATTTTTTTCTCGGATTAAGCGAAGTGGAGTTTCTCTGCGCCTGAATTCTGAACAGTTAATGCCAATATTATTTCAAAAAAGTGCTTTCACTAAACAATTTTTCTTTTTATATTTATCACTGTTTATAAGGTATATTTTGCACATTTTTTTAATTAAAAGGTGAAGTCAAATTATAGTCTCCGTATTATTTTATCTGATGAAATATGCGTAAAAATATAACGAATGAAATTAAATCCTGAAGAAAGAAAGAACTGTGTAAATTAAAATAATTATTAAAGTAAGTCTGTAGTATGTACATGATATACATGTATATATCTTCTTTTTTTTTTTTTTAGTATTTTAGTAACCGCAGTGTTCTATTCTAAATATTTTTTCATTCAACTTTATTCGTCAACAAATTCAATACTACAGATTTTTTTTTCGTGCGTCCTTAAACTTTAAGATTTTTCCAAAGTAGCAAGTACATGCACAGTGTAGGTGGTTTGTTTATTAATAACACCTGCTGACCACTACAATTCACATGGAATTTACAAGTTGTACCCCGTTCTACCCCGGGGCCAGAGACATGTATACAACACAGCCAAATCACAGGTTGATCATCGATTCTTTGATCAATGGAAATCAATTTAAAAGTGTTTTCCTTTCAACTTTTTGCCATGCAAAATTAAAATCAATCAATTTGATCATAATCTTTATTTCAATATTAAATTAAAATTCAGTTCTTATTTTCCATTCCATCAAATCAAATTAAAAAAAAATAATGAGATTTCAAAACTTATGAAATAAAAAAAATAATTTGTGTCATGAAATTTTAAGAGACAAACTAAACACGTAATTATACCTTTGCACTAGGGATTCCTGACCTCTAATTTTTAATCAGAACCATTTGCCGGTTGCACTTGCATATACCGTGTACTTGTACATGTACTATTTAAATCTGAGACGATCTACAAACGCCTACATTACGTTAGAATAAACAAATACATAAATAAATAATAAAGAAATGAATATTAATTAAATAAATTCAAATCAGTGCCTACAGATTGAACATATTCAATCCTGTTTTCATCTCTTAATTAATTTCTGAAAAGGATAAAATTTCTCATTTTCGACCAAATTTTCAAATATTTCGACAAAAAAGAGACCAGAAAACTGAACATTTACCAGATAAAAATTGTTTTTTGAGAACAGCTTTTCTAAACTGCAAGAAACTTTCTTTATCCCGATTTTTTTTTCCATCCATTAAGAACTTTTTCTTATTATTGAAAAAAGAAGATCACAGACCTCCCTACTTAATTTCTTGGAGTGGGGAAAGGCGGCAATGGGTCTTTTTTAAAGAAAGCAAAAGTTTCTTTTTATTTACAGTTTGTTTATTTATCAATAAGATCTTATGCAAAAATAAAATTCCATTTATTTTTCTGCAGTTAAAATCATTCTATTAATTCTGTTTCTGTATATTCATTCTATTTTATAATTTTTTATTTGATTATTGTCAAAATTTTCACAAACGTAATGTATAGTAATTGAATTCAGCATAGTGAAATGATTCTGTCACAGGCAGAAATATGAAAATTCTGTCATGATAATTCAAGTAAAAGAAAGTAATAATTAAAGGTTTTTATAGCCCTGAGTTTTATTTTAACCCAATTCCCATGTTAAAAACAATGACCACCTGTAACTATCAGTAAATCTCAGCATCGACAGCATATCAACAGTATTTATCAGTATTTATCAGACTCAACAGTAAAGATGACAGTAATTATCAGTATTTATCAGAAACAACTAAAATTATCAGCAACAACAGTAATAATAACAGTAAATATCAGTAATTATCAGCAAGAACAGCACCGTCAGTAATTATCAAACATTATCAGTAAAATTTGGGATTCTCAGCTCTTTTTTTCGTCCAGTAGTGTGCAAGAACCACTGGGCAAGAAAAGCTGAAACTTGTGTGGAATCATCCTAAGGTAGTGTAGATTCTAAATTGTTCAAATCATGCCCCCCCCCCCCCGGGGGTAGGGCAGGGCCACAATAGGGAATCAAAGTTTAACAGAAATACATAGAAAAAACTTTAAAAATCTTCTTTTCAAGAACCACTGGGCCAGAAAAGCTGAAACTTAGTTGAAAGCATCCTGGGGTAGTGTAGATTCTAAATTGTTCAAATCATGAACTCGGGGGTAAGGCAGGGCCACAGTAAGGAAGCCAAGTTTTACATAGAAATATATTGGAAGGAACTTCAAAAATCTTCTTAGAACCACTGGGCAAGAAAATCTGAATCTTATGTGGAAGCATTCTGGGGTAGTTCAAATTCTAAATTGTTCAAATCTTGACCCCGGGGGTAGGGCGAGGCCACAATAGGGAATACCATTTTTAAATTGAAATATATAGAAAAAAATCTTCTTCACAGGAACTACTGGGCCAGAAAAGCTGGAACTTAAGTGGAAGCATCCGTGTGTAGTGTAGATTTTAAATTGTCCAAATTATGACCCATGTGGTAGGGTTTGGTCACAATATATATTACAAGGAGGGAATTCGGTAAATAGCAGCATGGTCAAAGCTACTCAGGTGAGCGATGTGGCCCATGGTATATTTTGCCTTGGCATATTTTTCCCCGGCATTTCTTATGCTTCAGAGTCATTCTGGCTTCCCCTCCTATTCGAAAACAAGAGGCCCATGGGCCACATAGCTCACCTGAGCACACTGGCTAGGGGAAAAACACAAAAATCAGTTCATTATTAAAAAGTTTACATGGAGGGAGAGGGGGAATTGAATATAAACCTACCTGATGATGCTTCCATATAACAAATGGTTTTGCTGTGCCCAAACAGAAGATTTCTTCCCTATTTATTCGTTGGTAAAAGTTTGATTGCCCATCTACACTACCGGGGGATGCTTCCATATACATGTAAATATAACCAATCACAGTTTTGCTGTTCTTGAGAACATTTTGGAAGTTTTTCATATATATTCCTATGTAAATATTTGATCCTACATTGTGACCCCACCCTACCCTCGGGGGTCATAATTTGAATAAACTGAAATATACATTACCTGAGGATGTTTCCACATAAATTTCATCTTTCCTGGCCAAGTGGTTCTTGAGAAGAAAATTTGTTAAAGATACCAGCAATTTTTCACTAATTCTTAAACTTGAATCCCCTTTAACCAAGAATGTTTCATGGCAAGTTTGGTTGAAATTGGTCCTGTGGCTCTGGGGAAGAAGTCGAAAATATCAAATGTTTACAGACAGACAGAGAGACGGAAGGACTACAGTCAAAATGTGATCAGAAAAGCTCACTTGAGCTTTCAACTCAGGTGAGCTAAAAAGTTGTTTGAGCTTGTTTTTATCTGATTGTTCAATTCACAATATTTGCATTTAAATATTCAAAACAATGATTGAAACATTTGTTTTTAAAATCAAACTTGTTTTTGTGTAATGCCACGTACTAGACCCATAGCAAAAAATTGAAGAGGGTAGGGGACCTACGAAAATAACAAGAAAATGTTAACTTTCCATACTCAACTTCCGATTTCAAAAGGGTTGGGGTTCGACATTTTTAAAATTTATTTTTAAATGCTGGAATTTTCCAGTCTTTGACATTAAACAGCAATAAAAATGTGGGGGCAACCAGCATTTTGATACAAGTTTTTACAACAGAGACTATTCTGAGAGAAAAGTGGGAGTTCCCTTCCCCCTGTAATTAATGATGGCATTTACATACTGTACCTCGACTTCCTGACGTGGGGAGTCCAGCAGAATCAACGCCGCCTTTATAGCTTGATGAACGCCATCTGGTGGATGAACTAGCTTCCGGAGCTCGTAAATAGTCCGGATGTCTGCGTTCAGCATCATGTCTCTGAGGTTATTTTTAGCAGCAAGACGATCCCGTAATCGTGAGGCCAAGGCCAGGGGTTGTTTCATAGACGGATCATTTATAGTGCGGGCCTTTACTATTGCCCTCTCGAGGTCCTCTAAGTTTTGGTCTTCGTAGGCCCTAATCAAACCTGTTAATTAAAGCTGTTCAAGATTATCCAAAATAAAAAAAAAAGAAATTTGTGATCAAACATATTTAAAAGAATGAAATCCTTTTAAAGGAAAAAATAAAACGGGATCAGGTTACGAATAATTATTAAAACACCCAGGGAATTTTACGAAAAATCTGGGGCTGTAAGTGTTGACAAACCTATTAAATTCCACTCTTAAACTACAGAATTAATTACTTGTGATATTCAAAGTAAACTTCTATATTTTCTATCCTCACAAAAACCATGTTTTCATATTCTTAAAAATCATGTTACTAACAACACATTAGCATTAATTTGTTATCATATTTAATACCAGGTTGTTAAACAATAAACTAAATTCTACACATTATCATGATAATGATATTAAATATTATACGAATTTAATGACATTAATACGTTAATCAATTTTTAATTTTTGTTTACACCCCCTCCCCCATGCTATATAACGGTCTTTAAGGTGGTATAACAAACAATCCTTACCTTCCTGTGCCTCGAGCTTCCGGAGGAGCCGTGAACCGTCCACCAGTAAATCGTCTGTCTGACTCGGCTTAAGGTATTTGTACTCGTCAAGCGCCCTCCTCAACTGTACCGGTCTCCGGGAATTAATGGCGGATTTCAGCCTCTGAGAAAGCGCTATTCTTTCACTGACTACAAAACAAAAACATTGATCCGAGGTATTGATTATTGTACCTCCGTGTTTTCTTGATTTGTATTGAAAGCAGAAGAACGTGGAACGTGTTATTTCAAATTAGAAAAAAGAACGAAGTACTTTAAATAGTTTACTTTGTAGCAATTTACTCCCGGGGAAGTGTTTACCTTTCAACTTCTGGCACAGGCGTCCTCGCTTGCCTCGTTAACTTAATATTCTCAGGTAGATTTTTAAAATACACAAGATGAATAACGGTCATTAGAGATAGATCCCTAATACAAATCTCAACCAACAGAACAAATGGAGAGATTTTCATCACATACATGTAAGATTATTTGAGGAGAAGACGACCAGCTTATATATATTTTTTAAATTCTAAAGACAGAAGTTTAATGACAATGTCTGGCTATCGCTGGTAATCAAGAATGACGGAAAAGGGTTTGTAAAATAAATGTTGAGGTCATTTTAGCGAAAATAACATTTAAAGGAATAAAGAAAATTAATGTATACTAGTAGTACGTTGTGGTACTGAGATGCGTGCATCGTGACTAGGTATATTTCCAGTTTATGTGTGTTGTCCTACCTTTCGGTTGCTCCAGCTTGATCTTCCGGTTACTGTTGAGGTGTCTGTCCGCCTCCGTCACGCTCTTCCCTTCCTTCCTCCGCTCGTCACGGATGATGCTCAGAACCTCCAAGAAGTCCTGGTCGTCCTTCTCTTCGTCTTCATCATCCACCACCTTCCGGATTATGTATCTGGCCCTGCTCTTCACAAAACCAGCATCCTTCTTTTCATAAATAGTGAAGACATACTCCCCAACATCCGGGACCTTGACCCTATACAGCTCGATTTCTTTCTCTGTAAAACGCTCGACAGATTTGGCGCTAGGTGGCTCCTCCGACTTCCGCTTGCTGAGAAATGCAATCAGATTATCCAAGTTTCTTGGTACCGGAAGAATGACTTCGTCATCGGTTGTTTCTATCGTGTCTGTTGTTATCTCATTACAGTCTCTCCAGAAATTTCTGCTAGTGTTTCCTTTAGCTTGACCCTTTTCTATAGGTCGTCCTGATGAGTGAACAAGATAAGTGAATGCGTTGTGTATTTTCTGGCTGTTGCTTTTCCTATAAGCAAACAGATTGAATGAGTACTCCCCTTCAACCGGAAGATCTAAGTAGTAACACTGATGATTTCTCTCCTCCTTTGGTACAACACGCATGCGCTCTGCTGCAAAAGGATTATTTGTGTTAAGTTCAGTTAGAAGCAGGACACCATCTTTGGCTTCGAATTCTAATTTTGTGTGCCCTTCTCTGGCCTCTATGAAGCTTGTCTCTGTCTGGAATCCACGCACCCATATTTTGTAGGCGTTAGGGTCCTCACCCAGCTTATCTTGTGCAAAGCAAGGGAAGGGATAGTTTTTGACACTGCGGCCTGTACACGTTATCATGTAGTTATAAACATTGACCATTTCTGTGGCGTTAGGTTCCATAAAGCCATATAACTTAAGAGCGTATTTACCAGGCTTAGGAAGGCGGGTCTGTATTAGGTATTCCCCGGCGTGCCAATGCATCATGGTGTACTTAACAAGGTTAGCCTCGTCGGCTATCGTACTCTTCAGTTTTAACTTAAGTCTAATTTTGTCACTGCCTTGCATCCTGATGTCCAGGATCCCATCTTCTGTCGTGATGAAGGCTTCCTTGTGTGTAATCGGAAGTAGTTTCAGCTTTCTCGAGCGTGCGCACTCTCCCCATCCTATACGAGGGTAGTCTGGGAGTGGTTCCGGCTCTTTGTCTGGGGTGGTGCTGACTATGACGTAGGTACATAATAAGTCAAATTCAGAGAGGTCCTTTATGTTTTTATCTCGTCCATAAAAATCCAGGTAGTAACTGCCTGATACAGGAAGCATGCATTTAAAGTGGATCCGGTCGTGGACTTGATCGAAGATAGTAAACCTGTTTAGAAGCCTATCAATAGGCCTTCTGCCTTCCGATACATTTGTTCGCTTAAATGAATGCTTGAATTCATAAAATTTCCCCCTTTGCTCTGGAAACCAAATAATAATGTCCGCCTTGCCGTCTTTGGCGTTTACGATACATTTCCCATACAGATTCCTCTTGATGCTGAGCTCCAGTTCGTGGGTGCGTTCTCTGACGTACAGCTGCTCCTCCCAGTCCTTCTCAGACATCGGCGTCTTCATCAGCTGCCATTTGGAGTCGAAAGGAAAGTGGGTCCAGATGAGCTGCCTGGGATCTGTCAGGAAGTACTGCTCGTCCACCTCCTCGCTGTGGTGGTACCGGATAAAGGAAGCCTTCGATATGGTATCTGCGATTTCACTGTTAGCATCTTCAACGGACATAAAATCTCCGTTTTCGTCGTATTCTTCATCGTTTCCGGAGTCTACCTCTACGCACTCTCTGGCCCAGAATAGGTCGAGTAGTCTCCACTCGTCTTTGATGTACACTGCGTTCCACTGCGCCGCCATTTCCTCCTGGTTTATCGGGTCACCCACCGTGTATACTTTACTTTTAGTCATTCCGTCCACTACTACACAAGGGATATCAAGCAACCTGTAAAACAAAAAACTTTAAATTGCTTTTACTTTAACAAGCTTCGAGTCCTGATCTGTTAGAGAACTTAGTCTCTGTAGTATTTTGAAATATTTCTTTGACTTACTGGCACATGATAAAGAAGAGTTGAGCGTGGTTGCCGAATCCGCTCTGGATTTTACTGAAGTACTCTAGAGGAGTGTTAGGGGGCGGGGTCTCGGTGATCTTCATTTTCTTGACGTTATATGAGCCAATCCAGCGGAAAATGACGCGAACTTTGACGAGATCGTCATTCCACGCGTCATCGTCAGACAGATACTTGGCAAGGTCCCAGAACGACTCCGTCAGCAGCGAGTTCGAGGCCTGGAAAAGAAAGGGGAAGAATTCAGTCTTATCGTCCAACACGACAAGATAGTAAGCTATATATTGATGACACAGAATTTAATTCTATAGAGTTTATTTACTTATTGAATGGGATGTTTCATTATACATGTAACTTGCTGGTTTCCTACCTTCAGAGCATGGTGATCTATCACAGAAAAATCCACTTCTTTCAGAAGTTCCTTCTTTAACGTTTCGGGTGGCTTCACTTCTGGTATACCCTCTTCTTCCTAAAAAATATATGTAAACGTTTATATATGTTATCCTCTTGAAACGTTATGCTCTTAAGGTAGTCCGATCCTCGGGTCTATAAAATTAGCAGTAGAGTAATCAAAAATACTCATAAAAGTATCTCTGAGTCCACAAAGTTATGTAAATTTATCCATAGTATTTCCTTAAAGTTAAAGATTAAAGTTAATCATATTAGATAGAGAAAATTGTCAAATCTCCAATATTTTTGCAGAAAAAGCGAATTGGAATATCAGCAATGCATTTTCTAATTGCAAATTGATCAACAAATATATTTTAATATAAAAAAACGATAGGTATCCAGGCATTCAGAGAAATTGTCATGATTTTTATACTTATTTGATATTTTTTGTCTTCTATTTCCGGCATGTATTCTACAATACATAGTGAAAAAGGCTTTTGCTTTCATTGCAAGACACCACAAATCACTTCTTATTTCATATAATGCTAATAAGCATCAGTATCTAAGGCTGGATTCAAGAAAATCTTATCTCTCTAAAACTGTAGTAATTTTTATAGGGTACAAATGTAAACTTTTTAAAGACATTTTTAAAGACCTTTTCTAAGACTTCCAAAAACCTTGAATCTTATAAAGATGAATTAAATGAAAATTGTTGCATGAAAAAATTTCATTTTCAAGGTTCATTTTGATATATTTCAAATTAAATATCAATTTTTGGAGTTATCCTTCATGGCTGAGGATCGGATATCCTTAAATATAATTTGTTATTCCTCCCCATCCCAACTGCATAATTAATAATGGCGCTGTTCTAAACTTTATGTTTTTCACTAAGACAAAAATATTTATATCAATCAAAGTAATGTTCATCATGCGCGCTATCTTTAAATGATTATAGTAATACTGTACATATATTAAAGTGATATATATGTCCAATGGGCCGGGTGTAATGTATATACGTTTATATTGTATCTATGTGTTATCTATACACATGTCACTATAATAAAATATTTACTTACTTACTTAAAAAAAACACAAAACAAAAACATTTTTTATTTATATATTCCGAATTCTTTCATCCAAACAACAAATACATATATAGAAAGATTTAGGAACAAAATCAAGTTTAAAGTTTAATTTCTTTTTTATTCGTCAGCATACTATATATACAATTTATTTTGTGTGCGTGTCAATTATTACTAGTTTAATCTGAGAGCAAAATTGTTACTTTTCTTGCGCTGTACAATGAAAATTATTATGCTTTTGGATTTTTAATAAAGTCACATTTATTAACAGGTACAAAAACCCTTATTATTGAAGTCAAAAGTACATGTACAGGGTATAGGTTAATGGTTTTTATACTGTTTTATAAAAGATTATATAGTAGTTCATTAAGTGTGATTCATACGATGTACATATTATTAGGTATGAACATTGATTTAAGGGGAGAAAGAGGTAGTTGGAGGGGAAGGGGCTTCAAGACACAAGAAACTCACGATCTCATCCTGACCCTCTACTTGTTCCTGCTATTGGAAAATAAATAACACTGAAAGAGTTAAAACTAGGAAATACTAGAAAAAATTGTTAATGGTAGCTTACTAACAAAGCGTTGTGCTAAACGCGATGGCTTCAACTTTTAATTCTTTAACTTCCCTCTCTTACATATAGCAAAGTACCCTTTATCACCTGCATAGGGGGGTTTATGTCTCTTGAATGGATACACATTAGCATATTCTACTTTCAAATAATTTCTTAATCAAGCCAAACTATTGACAAACAAGTTGATGCGACAAGAAATATCAGCTGTCTCTTTTAAAATCATCATTTCTTAAGTTTTGTCGTCGATACAATGACCTTGTCAGCAAATACAATTCACAATCAAGTATTCTCACTGATGTTTATTATCTAGTTCTTAGGTCATTATTTACACAATGACTTGTATACGGATTTTTCCCAGATCAAGGGTGTTTTACCAGATCAAGCACACGGCTGGTGTGACTGGTCGGCAGGGGTTGTTTACTCCTCCATGGCACCTGATCCCACCTGTTTCAGAAGCACTTGTGTGCTCTGGTCCTGATTTGTATTGTTTGAATGGCCTTATGACCTTGACTACCGTTCGTTAGCTCCACATTTCTTTGCTCTATTCTTCTTCCACATTATATCTGTAAGTATGTTTCTATGCAAAAAAAAGGTAAGCAAAATTATTGTTCTTTATCTGTTGTTACTTTTTACATTTTTTAACACCAGTTCCCCATTCCAAATCTTGATGGAATAGACCTTGTCAAAACGACCTCGGTTAGGCACCAAGACAATCAGCTGCTCTAACCTTTGTGTCAAGTATGAACTTATCTTAGAGTAAAAAAAATTACCCTCAAATCAGTGACCTTGACCTAGTCAAGTTAAAAATAATGTTACAAGTGAAGGTCATACAACTCTGTTTTTTTAAGCCAATCGTAAAGTTTCTTTGAATATTTTCAGAGTTCAAGGATTTTGTGATCTAAGCATTGCTGGGCCCTGATGATTTCAATGTTTGATTATACATGTAAGTACATGCTGCATTTTTCAAATAATATGAAAGGGTATTTCGGATTGAATGTGGAAAGTAACATCAATATTAGATATTGTACTTTATGTATTATAAAATACAACTGTTTGGGACTATTTGGTTCTTTTGGACATTTTTTTCTTGTAGCTTCTTGGTATAATTATATTCAAGTTATTTGCTTCCCATTGAATTTTTAACAAGCTAAAACATCTGAATATTATCAGTCATCTAACTTTAAGTTAATTATCCTATGCCAATGGATCATTTATGCTTGAACTTACGAGTTATATTGAATAATTTGAGGGATTTAAGTCTATTACTGTAAATATTATGCTAAAATTCAGAAAACTGAAATCATTTAGAGTTCTTAAGTTCTTAATTCCCTCTGTGATATTTTATGTAAAATGTTTAAGCTAAGTCATCCTAACTTTCAGCATAGTTTCTTATTTTCAAAATAAAATTCCTGGAATTTCAGCGGTTTTGAAATGGTCATTGGTAATGAACTGAATTTAGGGAGAAAATGTTTACTTCTAACAAAAGTTTACGTATACCAATTTACCTTATCTTAAAACCCTTGGAGGCGGTGTTAAATGTATACCAGATTTATGTATGTGAAAACTATTTTATATGAAACAAGAAATTAAAAAAAAACTCTTGACTTTTTCCAGTGAACGTAAACTCTCCGACAAATTCAACTGAAATCTCGCGGACATTTTCTTACCGGTTTGGTAGAGGTTTTTGATGTACTGCTCTTCTCTTTTTTAGGCATCGTTACCTCGTCTAAAAATGTAGCTTGTCGAACTCTGTAATGGCTAGGAGGGGGAAAGCCCGGCTCTCTCTAAATGATTTAGACAAAACAACGTATGTAGCGAAAGAAATATTTACCTAACAACATTCATGTAAATCTTTGAGAATACCCCGGTTGGCATTTTTAATCTGTCAAATGAGCATTATACTCATAAATATATTCACACAGATCTATTGTCAGGATGGGTCGATTGTAGTTCAAGTTTACAAAAAAATACAAATTGAAAATATGAAAATTTAATTAAACAATACTTGCCTGTTTTGTTAGATTTTACAGGAATAGAAAGCCATATTTGTAATTGAAACCATTTGTTTAGTGCACAATAACTTCGTCCTCAATACACATTCCTTAATCCCCCATATTGATCTCGGTATAAAGGATTTATTGAGCGGCTTAATCCGTTTTATGACCTATTTCCGCGGATTATGGGACAATGAAAAAGGTGTGATTAAAAATACCTGATCAGTTTCATTTTGAGGAAAAAAAACAAAACAATTTCTTTATACACGATTCTGTAAGGAAAAGTTTGGAAAGAAAACATGATATCTCGCCAAAATGTGAAATCCCATTTGATGGTGGGAGTGGTGGTGGTGGTGGGGGGGGGGGGGTATGAAAAAGATTTGGCAGTCAACGACTCGTTGACTGCCAAATCTTTTTCATACCTATGAATTTTAATACCAACTTAACAATAACCAAGTTTTTGAAGGGGGGGGGACTGCATTTTCTAGGGGGTCCAAGGTCATTTTTAACTTGAATTTGGAATATAGATTTAGTGCTCTGCAAATTCCAAGCGGGTCGGGGGGTCCACCCCCCCTCTAGATCCGCGCATGGATTCAGGTGTAAGTTTCTTTTCTTTTTTTTCACATTTTCAAATTTGCGTTGCGTAACCAATTTTCATATGGGTTTTTAATTATAGCAGTTTAAGGTTTATCCAGTTCATAAATCATTAATTTCTTAATCCTTTTAATCCAGCGTACTTCTTGTACAGGGGCTTATCCACTAAACAATTAGAGCGACTGTTTTACTTGTTGGTTTACATAATATACACGTGGGTATACATTAAAGTCACATGGAGGTACAAAATTGATTTGTTCCATTTTACTTTTTAACGGGGTATCTATGTAGGAAATGTAAAAAAAAAAAAAAAGTACAAAATACTTTTTATCCGTAATGTTTAAATGAAATTAAAGATTGTTAATGCTTCTGGATTTTGATCTAGGTATATTTTTGTCTTAAGTTATATATTACGTTTGGCACAATACTTATTAAAGAGGCATGCACACGGTTTCAACTTAAAAAATATTGACTATTTTCAATGTTTATTATTCCCAAGTAGGGCAATTCTAATGATCAACAAAATTTACATGTCTGTTGTAGATTTACAAAGGATATACAGAACCTATACAATTCTTTATTATCACATATAAAAAAAAGGCTGCGTTTCATTTCCGGAATTTTTCGTAATTATCATCTTTTCATTTCCGACACTTTTAGTGTTCATATAAGACTTTTTTTTGGTTTCATTTCCGACTTTTTTTCAGATAGTACCTTTAGTAACAGATTTGAAGACTTTACCGAAGAAAAATTAAAATTCTGTGTAGAGTAGTATCATGCGTTATCAACGGGAGTAAAAGTTCGATTAGAGTACATCAAGTGTCTTGGACATACATTGTAAGATTTGTGCTGTCACTGATATTAAATTTAGTGCACATTGATGGGGTGAAAAACTTGTATGCTCAGCGAACTCCTTTATAGTATACACCTAAACTTAGTGCTATTTGTATGCATATATGTTTAGATGCATGGAGTTTTATACTTTATATCAATAAATAAATAGAGTTATATATACATGTACATTTATATACTTTTTTTTATCAACAAATACCTTTAAAATTCCATTTTCGCTTACTTGGAAAGCATTAAATTGACGGACAGGTAAACTCCGGAAATGAAAAGAAAATTACGTCGGAAATGAAAAAAAAATAAAATGTCGAAAATGAAATTTAAAAATGTCG
Source organism: Saccostrea cuccullata (assembly GCF_032062105.1). Classification (NCBI taxonomy): domain Eukaryota; kingdom Metazoa; phylum Mollusca; class Bivalvia; order Ostreida; family Ostreidae; genus Saccostrea; species Saccostrea cuccullata. Next base: position 105,199 of record NW_026918133.1, read on the forward strand.
GAACTGCTATGCAGATTTCCGGAAATGAAATGCAGCGATAAAAATTATTATTTTTATAAGAAAACGAGATTCAACAAACCACCAGAAACTTTCTAATTGTATTATGAATTAACTCGTGTTTTGAAAAAAATCTGCTTATACTAGTATACTTAATCTATGTAGAAAAAGACACATAACTTATTAACATTAACAAAGGCTGGAAGCTCTAAACCTCTCTTATTGCTCGATAATTGACTTCCCAATTTTTGATGATCATTAGAAAAATCTTAGTTAAGTTTTATAAACATATGAAATGAACAAATAAAATTTAAGAAATTTTTAGCTTTAATAAATAGTGTCCATGCCCCTTTAAAGTTCTTGGATATACATAAAATCTGGATGTATGTGTACTTAGTATGTCTCTGATACATGCTCGAAATTTAATTTTGAAAAATTGTGTACCTACTAAGCACACAGAATGCATTTAATTAAACTAATACGAAGCATAAATAAAGGCGATCAAATACGGAATACAAATAACTAAACGATTTTTACATTGATTTCATTGAGAAAATTTTATTTTGAAATTCACATTTTTATTTACACAACATACATGCATGCACAATCAATCGTCATTGACATTTGAAGTTTGATCTATCATCTTCAGATGCACCTAATGAGTTGTCGTCACGCCCCTCCTCTCCAGGTTCAGGCGTCCCCCTCTCACCCCGAGGACCCTAAAGCCTGAGGATAACAGTCCCGTCCCTCCGGCTGATGTACTCGGGGAGGATGGTGGGTCTGGGAGGGACCCTCTTGGTTGACGTGGTAGATTTGGCAGTGGTAGAGGGCGCTGCGGATCGTGCTCTCTGTTTAATGTCATGCAGCATGGCCTTTACCTGTAAACATACAGTCATTAAAAAGGCTATTTTCTCTAAAATTTGCCAAAGCAACAAATACATGATCATGTATACATATGTTTGGTCACTTCATTTATCTTTTCCTAAAAATTATTTTAATTTAGTTTTTTCCCGAAGGGGCCTTCAATTTTTCCTTTGTGAAAAGCGGCAGCCATCTTTATTTTTCTCTAAGGTATATACTTATTCGAGCTCACTTTTAATTTATTGTGATAAAGTGAGGCTGCTGAGATAAAAACAAATTATGTTTCCGAAGAGCACATAATTAATTTCCCGATCACTTATATATAGCACTGCTATGAATGGCTGGCTACCCCTTGCTGAATTTTAGTACCCCCATAAACTGAATTTCCTTACTTACCCACATATAGAAAGCGGCCGCCCCCTTGCTAACGTCTAATATCTGCCACATACTGAATTCCTTGACAATCTTGGCCACAAAGTTGACTCTGTCTTGCGGGACACACCTGGTGTTAAACTGAGTGATTCTGCGCATGATGTACTGTCGCCCAGTCCGAAACAACAGTCCCTGACAGGCACTGAAATCCTGATCAAGACATTAAAAAAAAATCTTACTATATTGTACATTATACTGTTTGGAGGAAAGAGATTTTAATAATTGATTATACTGGTACATGTACCTTGCAATCTTCCGGTTGGTCGCCTAGTAACACAAGTGTTGCCATGATACACTCATGCACGCCCTCTGGTGGGTTAGCATACTGTTTGATTTCCGTCAGGGCGATCTGGTTGATTTCCAGAGTCACTCTTGATACTTTTTCCTTTCTAGTATTCTTGTCCATGATTTTATGCGTGACCATCACCCTGACGACATCCGGGGTTTTGGATACACGAATATCTTCATCCATCAGGACAGGGGTCTCCATTTTGCATTCTTCAACCAGTCCTTTGAAATGACAGTTTGTTTTGATTTTAGATATGATCATTCATTGCTGTAATAAATCTGTATTTTAACACAGTGAGGCCTATAAACAATTTACAAAACTTTTCATTGTTCTTTTAAACTAGATGTCATGTTTATAAGTGAAATTCTAATCAAGTTTGAATGGTCTCAGACCAAATCATTTATAAAACAATGTTGTCCTTACTTTGCTGTTGTCTGATTTTCTTCATGATGTCCTGCACGGCCTTTGGGAAGATGGCGTTCCGTGTTGACTTGGATGTCGATTGATATAGTTCCAGGTATTTCAGAATGAGAGTTAGATCTCTTACTTTTAGGACTTTTCTCAGTTTAGCTTTCATGTCTCTGTTCGTGGCTGTTAAAAATAAATAACAGATCATATTCTTGTACTTTTTTTAATAGATATAACATTTGCAGTTGCGTAAAATTCTTTCTTTGCATAGGAAATACATGTAATTGTTTAGGCTAAAGTTTTTACCATCAGTAAACCTTCCCTGTAGAAATTCGTCCAACAGGTCTGTACTTTTAATTGATCGCAGATCAGGAACCACCGTCCCATAATCCATTTTGTCGGAAGTCTGACGTGAAGTCTTTTTTGGTTTGCTGACCGTCACGTCTTCTCTGACCGGAATTTCGTCATCGCTATCCAAAAAGACGTTTCCGTCAAATTCGTTTCCTCCAAACAGCTTCGAGTTTGACATGGACTCGTCTTTTGAAGGATTGGAAGAGGGCACGCGGATAACGGTGTAGCGACCTACAATCTTGACATGTGGACCGCTCTCCTTTGTCATGACGTCCACTTGATACCGGCCATATCCTTGGATTCGAACCTCGATTCCCTCCGTAGTTTTTATAACAGCGGCCCTGTCGCCAGGCTTATCAATGGCGTCGGTCTTACGGAGAGAAGTAAACACGGTTTTAATTGGATGTTCAATATCAATTTTAACAATATTTTTTGTGGTTTGAAATGTTCGAACGTCCAAATCGTCTTTCTTCTTTTTCTGTTTTGCGTCTTTTTTCCCAGTGGCTTCTACGATAGATACCGCTTTCTTTTTTGTTCGAGCGCCATCTCTGGACGCGTTATTTTCATCTCCTTTCTTCAAAACACCTTTGCGAGGGGTTGCCCGCTCATTGTCTTTCGAGTCCTTGTTTTTCTGCGATGATGAGTGTTTTAAACGTCCATCACTAGCTGTTTTCTCTTTAGAGTCTGTACTTCCTTTTGTACTTCCTTTTTCAATACTTTCCTTGTCCAAGGTTCCTGTAAACTTCGTGCTTCCCCGTGACTGCTGTCGCCCGTAACCAGTTGACGTGGGAGGTTTGTTGTTAACACTGTCGAAGTCCTCTGTTGATATTGGGTTTCTTGGGGAGACCACATTTGAGATTATGTCGACTCCCTCGCCATCATTCTTTATGTCTCCAGTGTCAGATGAAAATTTTGAGGAAGAGTTATTTTTATTATCTACACGTGACTTGGCAATCTGGGAATCACTATCCAGCACTGTATTTGATCTTTCCATATTCGTAATTCCGGAATTGACTTTTCTCCTCCCTTTGGTTTTTTTCTCTAATTTCTCCAGTTCCTCTTTACTTAGGGATCCTGTAGACTGAATCAAGAAGCTAAAAACTTCTTCAACTTTCCTGTGTTTTTCTTTCTCGTTCCATCCAAAAAGATTTAAGGAATAAAGTCCAGCAACGGGTAGATTCAGGCTAAATATCCATTTTCCATCTTCTCTCTTATCCTTGATTTTCATAACTTTCTTTGCAGTTGGATTGGACGTGGATAATTCGCTGAACAAGGCGGAATCTTCATCAGCTGTAAAGGTCAGATCTAACTTTCCATCCCAGGCCATTAACACACCATTCGATTCATCGATGGCTTCCACACCGAGCTGGAATGCCCCTAACTTTGGACCAATCTGACTACCTAATACAAAAGGGTATGGATCATTTGTTGCCTCTCCAGAAAACTCAATAAGATAAGTCATGACCGTAGAATCTGGAATTTTCCCACGCAATTCGTCCACATCCGCAAATATCTTCAAAGTATAGTCCCCTTGTTCTGGAAGTCTCACATAAACAAAGTATTCTTGTCTGGCAGTGTCTAACCGCCCAAGAGCGTGCCTGCTCAAAGAAGCCGCATCAAACTTCGTGGAACCTAAACAGTGGCTGATCTCTCTTGCTTTTGAGGCCGGAAATCGAATTTCTACTATTCCCGTTTCTGTTTTTATGACACTAGACGTTGGGCTTATTGGAACAATCCCGAGTTCTTCCGCACTCGGATGAGGTCCCCATCCATGTTCAGGAACTTCTGGGAATCCATTAAAGTTTTTGATGGGTATGCCACAGTGGATCAAGTATGAAAAGGCTAAGTTGAATTGGTTGGTTAAGACGTCATCCGTTCCATATACATCCAGGCGAAATCGACCAATGAAAGGAAAGCACACTCCGAACTGTAACGTTGATTTTGATTTGCTCATCATGACGTATTTCTCTAGGTCAGTAGTGTCAGTGTTTTCATCCACGTCCAGTTCAGTCACAGAGAATTTAAAGTCTTGAGTTGCTCCTCTGTCTTTGGGCAAATCGAAACTGATTCTACATGGTCTCCCGTCAGGCCGCAGTATACAGTTATCTGTGTCAGGAAATCCTTTACTCACACTAAGTCCCATCTCATGATAATGCTCCCGGAAGTACGGTTGTTCCTGAAATCTTTTCTCGCTGATAGGTTCGTCCAGAAGCTGCCATTGTTCTTCATCAGGGAAGTGTGTGTAGATCAATTTGTCTGGATCACACAGAAAGAAGAATTCATTGACCGGGCGAGGGTCCCCTTCAGTGTCGCCCAGTTCGGTAGATAGAGTTATCTGCCCTTCTTCGTCTACGGCTATCTGATCTCGGTACTGGTCGTAAGGTATGGAGGTGTGCGCCCAGAAAGGGTCGATCAGGCGCCACTCCCCGTTTACAAACACTGCGTTCCATTTCGATGCCAGTACTTCTTTGCGAATTTCATCCCCAACTTCATAAAAGCCATGCTTAGACACCCCGTTTATTACAACACAGGGTATGTTGGCGGATCTAAAATAAAGACGGAATGATTTTATTTCAGTGTTAAGAAAAGTGGATATCGAAATTAAATAATTTTCTACTTGTACTAAGATGGAGAAATTTCTTGGTTTCTCAAATCAAATGATTATATTTTTTGATTTGGAAAAACAAAATACATTCACTTACACACATAAGACGTAAAGCAGGTTGGCGTGGTCTCCAAAATCTGATCCTATTTTAATGAGGTATTCCAGGGGACTGTTTTCAGGGGGGAGAATCTGTGACGTAATACTCTCCTCATCAAATGACGTCAACCATCTAAATATAGCACGGATTCTGTAAAGGTCATCGATGACCTTAAAACTTTTAGATACCACCAGGTGGTCCGATATATCCCAGAAATTCTCCAATAAAAGCTCAGGTGGTGCCTAGAAAAGGGACATAACTTCTTCTTATGACAAAAGAAAATAATTAACGAATTTTGTAAATTTGGTATGAAATCTTTTTTAAATACATTGCATCATTGGTCATTTTTATATTCGTTATACCGGTAGTATTCACATGCTCACCTTTATCGCGGCTTCATCTATAGAGGTAAAGTCCACTCTTTTGAGAAGTTCTTCTTTGGAAGTTTTAGGTGGGACCACCGGAATATCCCCACTTTCTCCAAAAGTCCCAGCAGCTTGGTCCAAGACATCATCTGCCTACACTCAACAGACCAACAGAAGTTTATGATAAAAATGAGAGGGGCCTACACTGAAGACAAAGAACAAAGTACTATAAACATGATAAACTGAAAATGTCTTTAGATAGAACAAAAATTAAAACTTAACATACACTAAAAATTAAAATTTAATGTATCATGAAACACATACCAATTGCAGACAAGAACAGTAAACAGCAATATTAAAGATTTAATTCATAATCTTATCTGAAGATACGAAAAATAGCGGAGTAATTGAATTTAATTCTTAAAAAATAATATGAAGTTCTATTTTGTTATTATCACAGTCTATTATAAATTATTAAATTTATAGCCAATATGCATTTACTTTAATATTATTTCTGTTAACTAGAGATTTGACAGTTTATTTACAAATCTACTCAGTGTTTTATCTGTACAAATATAACATACCGCAAACACCCTGGGTCCTTGGGCCTGATTCCCCATGGTTCCACCCCCTCACGAACGATGTTCTCTCTCCCTGTAACGCCCAGCACTACTCCCTAGTCTCTAGACACGCAGGTTAAGGACCCCTCGGACAATTATACAACTGAACCTACCGCTCGGGAAATACACGGGTGCCAAACTATAAATTTTTACCCTGTTCTAAAATCTACTTTTCCTGTTCTATGTTTCTTGGGGATTACATATTTTCTAAAAGTTGACCATATAAGTAGTCAATATACATAGATTAATCACCCGAACATAGATACAATTCATAGACAGAATTTAACTTTATAACAATAAGAATTAATTTTTTATTTACATTTCTTCTTTACTTTAATCGTTTCGCAGTTGGATGTTTACACAGTTATTTCACCTGGGTATAAAGATAATGTACAGAGAAAGAGGCAGTTCATGGATTGGACCGTGACGAGCGTGTCTATTTAACCCATTGACCGAAATACGGTTGTACATAGCGACATTTTATGGTGGTTTTGATTATTAATTAAGACCCGCCAGTTGCATGATATTATTAGACAGACCAGATGCTCCTTTACGTGACAGGGGGAGTACAAAGTGCAGAAAGTTAACTTAATACTCGGATCAAATTTTATTAATGTTTTTGTATAATACATAGGGGTTGCAAATGGGAAATAAAACCATACAATTTTATCGAATAATAATTATTTGTCATCCTAACTCTAAAAATAAATCCTTCGTCAATATTTTCTTATCAACTGTACAAGGTATTTAAACACAGAATATGTTAAGAATTGCATGAAGAATTGATGCATGGATAGTTATCCGTGTTTCCTTGCATTTGGGATATGAATTCATTATATATTTCACTCTAGAATTTGTATATACATGTAATTTTTTAAGATAATATATCAACTTTAAGGTATGTCACCCGTGAAATTTTTTAAATCAAGGATTTATTGAGAAGTATATTTTGGATAAGTACTCATATAGAAAGACTCAAAATCGCAGAGGAAAAAAGGGAATCAGTGTTAATCTTACTGATCTACGGTACAATGAAGTTGACCTTTTTGCACTTAAAATTTCATTCTTTGGTTAATTACTTAAACCTTAATTATATTTTATCAGATGTAACCATGGCAAAAGACATGGTCTTATTTTACGTAAAATATTTTGAATAATATTTATCATTGAAAAAATCTTGCAAATTAATGCGCGTAAATTATTATGTGACCTTTTTGCACTAAAAAGTAACATATTTTGGGGTATTAAAAAACTAAATAGGCAATAAAACATTTTCTTTCATCAAGCTTTTTACAGCTTAAGTGCTTATCAGTCACAATTATAGAGTACTTGAAAATAATGAAAGAAAAAGTTTGGGTCACTGATGTTATTTTAAAATATATGTCAGAATATATGATTTTCAGGCAAAAAATGGTGTAAATTTTATATTGATTTATTTGACATATCTTCATTTTTTTTAGCAAAGTTTGATGAAGGAAGGTGTAAAACTTGGTCTAAAAATATAAATTAAGACCTATATTAAATATTTCTAGCAATATCATAATGGAAAATATTCTCCAAGTAAAAGTATGTGAGGCTAAAGTTTCAAGATATTAAATTTAATAGATGTGCAGATTTGCAGAATTATCTGCTACATATCCTTCCACCACAAAAAATAGTCCCTCACAAATCGTGCTTCTTTGTAGCTTTTTGAGCAGTTCTTTCGTTGAATGTTAAATCATTAACAGTGTTGAAATTAAATGTTATAAAAATTGAATTTTGATAAATAGTTTTGAAGTAATAGGTTCTGCTTGAACTTTTCCAAAAAGCTGACGAGTGACCTACCTTAAATACAAAATTACAGTGCAGAATTGTGAGCAGTGTAAGCATGAACCCCCGAAAAGTCAAGAATTATAGATTAAAAAAACTTCCCATGTAAATGCGAATAAACAGTTGAATAAATATGTCAATGGTCTTACATCCTCCACAACCACCTTAATTGTGAATTACAAATATAAACAGTTGTTAAGGCAAAAGTCTTTCTTTACTATCAATATTAAGTACAGGTTTATGCTACAAAATGTTTCATAGAAAATTATCACTAAGCGAATATGTACACGTATAATGACATGGTATCATGACAGATAAAAGTTCATCTTTAGATATGGAGTCTTTCACATTTTAAGGACAGTGGTTCCCTGCCGTCTGCCACTGTAGGGCACCATACTTGAGGATCGCGGGCCGATATTCCGCGCAGACGTTTTACCGCTTTTTCGGAGAGAGTTCTGGTAAGACTCCGCCTGCTGCACCATATTGTTAGCCTGAAAAGTATAGTTCAAATGCTAACCTGGATATTATTAATAATCTTAGGCTTAAGCTTCTTGTGAATAATGATTTACTATGTATATAAGAAATACATGTAAAATAGTATGATTATTAAGTTGAACGTATAAATGCTCGATATCACAAACCCAAGTAAAAAATGCAGCAGCCCCTTTGCTGACATCACGGATTTGTAGATATTCAAATCTACTTAGAATTTTCTTGGCTGCAGCAACAACGGTTGGATTTGTATCTTTAGGATCAAAGGCGCCCACTCGCCTGAGGATGCCGTTCTTACCAGTTTTGAACAATAACGCATGACACTTTTTCCAGTTCTAAAAAAAAATAATTCTGTTAAACTCTAGCAAAGAAAAATTCGGCTTATTGATCTTGGCTAACAATTATAAAGTCGCTACCTTGACAACGGTGGCATCCTCCCCTAGAAGTAAAAAGGTGGCCCCCAGTGTCTGATGCACGCCGTTGGGAGGTTTGGCGTACTTCTTCATTTCCGTCACGGCGTTCTGGTTCATCTCTATCACGGTAGACTCGATCTTCTTCATCCGGACGTACCTCTCCAGCAGACGACCCGCCAGGAGGATCTGCACCGTCAGCGCCATGTTGTAATTGTGTCTGTGGGCGCGAGTGATGGCCTCACGGAGATTGTCGGGGTCCTTGGACAGAGTGGCAGTTATCAAATCTGTAACGATTCAAAACGTGAATTAAAGGATTTCGGTGTGTTTAGTCTGGTTTTGTCGAGTGCAAGACTCGAGAAGGGACGCAGATTGTTTCTTTTTCTCATTCATATATACCTATTTAACGGAAACTTTCAACTGCTTGATGCCTTATAAAGGATATAATATATGTCAAATTTTTCTTCTTTGCAGCAACAACGGCATATCACAATGTACATGTTGTCTTTGGATTGTCTTGTTGCTTATGTAATTCTTGAAATTTACCGCTTATCAAATAAAAATCCGCTTCGTTTGAAAAGAATTATTATGATTTACATGATTGTAGAAACCCTAGAGACAGAGAGAAGACACATTTAATAACATGGAACTCTACAGTTGGGCTTTGGTATGTTGAAGACCAATTAGTCGAAATGGTTAGGAAGTCCCTACTTTATTATAAAGTTGCAAGATCAATATCTTGAACTCAATATCTCCATATTTTTCATTGCTAGTAATTTTTTTTCTTTTGGTGACAAAAATCGTAACATAGTGCCTTTGCAATATATGATGTAAGAGAAAAGAAATCCTCTTACTGTCTTTTGCTTTGAGTTGGTTTATAATTCGTCTGGCCTCTCGTCTCAGCTCATCATCCTTGGGGGGTTTAGTTGCCTTGTATTCCTCGAATATATGTGTGAGTTCCTTAAGCTTCCGGTCTCTTATTGCTCTGTGTAATTTCCGGACAATCGTTCGTCGTCGTGCTGGGAAAGATTTTTAAATAAAAAATTCGAATCGTTTCATACAAAATGTAGATCAACAAAAGCATGTTCAAAAGGATCACTTTGAAAAAATATAAACTCTACCTGCTCGGTATTTGTTTTGATTTTCCTCATTCATGTTATTTTCATCAATGTTAAATAATCCTTGTGAGTCATTCGTCAGACGCTCATCGTCTTCATAATCGTCTTCGTCATCGCCCTCGACCTTATCCTCGGAGATGACATGCGCGGCCACCATTCCAAAGGCGGACACGCTGACACTGTCCATTCTCGTGGTGGTCCTCGTATTGTTATTGTCCTGGACTGTCAGGATGCTCTCGTTGTCCGTGTCATTTATACTCTTACCGTCAGAGTAACTTATGACATCATCACTTAGTTTATCTTGAGTATCATTAGTTGTTATTGGAGAGTCTTCACTTTTGTTCTCCTTTTGTGTGATGACTATCCCCGACACCGCCCCAGCTACTACCACCTCTTCATGCTTGTCGTTCAAGGAACTTTCATTGGCAGAAGTAGCCTCCTGCTTTTCATTCGTCGGAGAGTCATCAGCTGGCGAAACACCTGCCGGAGATTCATTTGCATCATCGTCTTCAAAATTATCTTCCTCTTTTGTATCTTTTTTATCATCCTTGCTCTTCTTTGTTTTTGAACCAGCCACGACACCAACGACAACAACATTATTTACCTCTCTCGGCGTCGATTCACTCTTCACTGCTTCATCATTGTCGTTTTCTTCTGATTGGTCATTTCTTATCTTTTGATTCTCTTCGTCTTTGATGGACTCAGCATCCTGATCTTCTTTCTCTTCACATTCACTTTGGTTTTCATTGTTGACATCTTCGTGGTCTTCATCACATTCTGTTTCAGTGTATAAGGTAGTATTATCATCTGTTTCTTCAAATACTTCCTCAAACTCTTCTTCGCAGTTCTCTTCTATTTCTTCTTCGACTTCTTCCTCCATTTCTTCCTGGGGTTTTAGAGATTCGATCAGAGCCTCGATATCGTCTGTATAGGAGTCGATGGATGGCCTGCGACAGATAGTAAACCTTGCAACTGTATCTAGCACATTAGATTTGTCCTGAGCCCAGACGTCCATCACGTACTCCCCGTCTTCTCTCAGTGTGATATCAAATGACTCCTTATTGACCACGACTGAGGGCCTTGTTCCGTTCTCCCCGTCTCGGCCATCCCTTCTACTTATTCTTGTGAACACTTTCTCCGCTGCGTCTGCGTTCGGTATTGGGATAGTGATTGTTTCCTCTGATGTGCGGATGGTTGCTGTAATGATGTCATCGACGTCCTCTGCATCCTCGGCAAACTTTACACGCTTAACGTCAGTAACGATGGAAGTAATCAGATAACTCTGCACCTCGTACACATTGCTGCTGTCTTCCTCCATAGTCGCTAACACGTTCATAGAATAATCCCCGGGGACTGGTAGGGTTAGATCAAAGACCCAGTGGTTCTCTACATGTGTTGTTTCAATCTTACTTCTTGCTTGTGCGTCCCTGTCACTGCAAGACAAATCACACATCAACAAAACTCCTTCTGTGTGTGATTCAAATTCCACCCGTGCTCTTCCTCCCCAAGCTTTTATCATCCCATTTTGATAACTCAAAACATCAATGCCAAACTTTTCTGCGTAAGACTTAGTTCCCAAATTTCCTCCAGCAACATTTGGAAAAGGTTCATTTATCTTTTTTCCTCCGCCCTCAAAGCAGAGAAGTAAGTGAACGATATCCTTTGGAATATAGTTTTCTATTTTGTTGCCTCCGTCATCTGCAAATATTTTCAGTCCATATTCTCCTTCCCTGGGTAAACGGATTTTCACAATATATTTCTCTTTGTCCCTTTGTGCAAGGATATATTTGGTTAGCAATGCTTCATTGATCAGAACATTTCTTAATGAATTTGAAAGGAAAGGAATGTCTTGCACCTCAAAAACTAATTCTATTTCTCCTGTTTTTGTCACGATTCGTCCACCGCAGTCCTCTCGATTCCGCAGACGTATCCCAGCATCCTGTGCGTGTGGTGATATACCCCATCCTAAATCGGGGCAATCTGGAAAAGGCAAGATATTGTCTTTTTTCTCATCACATTGGATTAAATAAGTGCACAGAAGCTTATATGCCTTGGATTTTTTCACATCAACTGCGAAAATATCTAGTTGAAACATTCCTGTGAGAGGAAGTCTTATTGTGAATTTTACCCGACCATCTTCATGTTCAAAGAAGACAAATCTCTCAAGAAGTAAATCTACGGGCTTTTCGGTTCCGTCCGTATCCACTTGTGTCCTAGACTGAGTGAGTGAATAGGCAAACTTGTAAAACTTGCCTTTTGTCTTTGGTAATTTGAACACTATTTCAATGGGTTCTCCATCTGTGTGAAGAATACAGTTAGTGCAACCGTTAGCGATCTCCATTTCAAGGATGTGAAATTGTTCTCTAATATAAACTCTTTCCTGAAATTCCTCCTCTGTAATTGGAGTTTCGACAAGCTGCCAATCACGGTCGTCTGCAAGGTGTGTCCATAACAACTGGTTTGGATCAACGAGGAAATAGAACTCATTGAATGGCACTGGACCCTCTCCATTTTCAGAAACTCGTTTCAAATTGTGTTTCTTGGTGACTTCAATTCTATCAATGGAGTTCCTTTCGTCCACACAGACGGACGCCCAGAAACAGTCCACAATTCTCCACTCTCCGTCCACATACACTGCGTTCCACTGAGACGCCATGTTTTCTCGATTCACCTCGCCACCCAACTCATAGATGGCGCTTTTTGTCATTCCATTGATGATGACACAGGGGATGTCAGCTAACCTGTTAAAACATAAGTAAATTGCAAGGTGAATACTATACAGCGAAAAAAAGAACTCTGTCTATATATTCATTGCAATTTTCATAATGTTTTAGAATAAGCCATATTCACATAAATATAATTACAAACTGTACATATGCATGATTTTTTGGGCAAATTACTAAAGAAATTATTAAAAGAATAAAAGAAAGAAAATAAATAAGCTGGCTTTCTAAAATTTTTCGAACTTTATATACAACAAAATTGCATGAAACAATTTAAAGAGAATGCATAGCATAAAAAATGTATCTTGACAGTGACAGAGACACACCAATTTATGAACAAGTTGGTTACAGGCATGATAATTCAAAATAATAAAACACGATAACGACTTACGAACACATTGTATAGAATAGATGGGCGTGGTCACCGATCTCGCACTGAATTTTGAGGAAATGCTCGAGTGGTGATCCGTCCGGCGGAAGTACATCCGTGTCAATGTTCATGATGTCGTACGACACAATCCACCGGAAGATGGCGCGCACTTTCAGTAAATCATTTACTACATCGCCGTCAGGGGAGACAATCATGTACTCCACCACGTCCCAGAAGTCCTCAAGTAGTAGATCAGGAGGTACCTGTAAACATTATCCCAATATTTTTAAAGTAATTTTTATGCCCATTTTAAATAAATGAATTGTATTTTAATTCTGCCAATTGTTCTTTAAGAGCGATGTTTTTGATAAAAAAAAAATCTTTCAATATTGGATCAGGATGGTGCATGTAGGTGGTTGCATTTTCTTGAAAAAAAATTTTTAAAACAACATTTTAAACAGCGGTATAGAATTGACAAAAAAATGTGATGTCAAATAAAAACTGACCGCAAGTATACAGGGTCCATAACAGATATGATGAACAGCCAATTAAATAAATGACAGTACTTTCTACATATTCTTCTCTTGCAATGCAACGTCAGGTGTTAATTAACAAATTTGGACTTTCAGAAGATTGTGATGTAAGCAGTGCTATCTATTTATATGAACCAATGCCAGTGTCATGTCCAGTATCAAAACTGGTTTACCAGACTTACCCACAGTTCCCCGGTGTAACGATTTTGGCTTATCAGCATTCTAAAAAATATCGTGAAATATAATAATTTAATTTTGTTATACAATGTATTCAATTATTCAATGGAATGTACAGAATTAACCATTGTGTGTGTGAGGGATGGTGTGTGAATGTGTGTGTGAGTACTCATATTTTAATATAAATTGTAAATATCCACTCAGTTAATTGTATTGTAACCTTGACCTGTTATATAGAGAGGGTATTTATAGGCTTTAAACAATAATATTTAAATGTAATATTCAATTATTCACCGGAACGCTAAATTTTCCCCATTTCACAAAATTTTTTACGTACCATTTTCTCTTTCCCTCTTAAACAAACCCCATATATTTCTTCCCCCGTCCCCCTTACCTACTACTTTCTTCTCTAATACTACGTTCATTTCATCTTACCTTTTCTTGACCTCGCAGGGTGTCGTTAGGTGGCGCTTTAGAAGTCCCACTTCCCATCTTTAGATACAATACTACATCACTTTTGCATACGATGTCATATTTGTTTACGGGTATGTGTTACTCGTCTGGATTCAATGTAATGTTCACCTCCTGACCCATATAATATAAGGATTTGTAGGTCGCTGATTAAGGCGATTAGCGATATAGTCTTTCGTGAAAGGGAATAAAATTGTTGGACTTGATTAAGTTAACTAATCCGTGCATTAAACAAGTAATGAACTAATGGGTCAACGGTGCTAATGGTAAACGCGTGTTCATTATAGTGAAATATTTTGGAGAGGGAATTTAATGAATCTGACATTAATTTCCATGTACATGATCCTTTTACATCAAAAATAGATTTCGGGGGAATAAAATCACGTCTAATTGATTCTCTGATATATTTTTTAGAATATATTAAAAATTTAATTTGATAATAATTTGTTCCCTTACATCACGTTCAAATCATCTTACCTTTTCTTGGCCCCTTGGGGTGTCGATAGATGGCGCTTTAGAAGTCCCACTTCCCATCTTTAGTTGCAGTATTACATCACTTTTCCACACGATATCATCTTTGTTTACGGGTGTGCGTTACTCGTCTGGTCTTACTGTAATGTTCACCTCCTGACCCATATTATAAGGATTTGTAGGTCGCAGATTAATGGGGATTAACAAAATAGTCTTTCGTAAAGGGGAATAAAATTGTTCGAATTGATTAAGTTAACTAATCCGTGCATTTAACGAGTAATGAACTAATTGGTCAACGGTGCTGGTTTATATAAACACGCTGGTCAATATATTTGAAAACTGCGTTTTAATTTTGTTAAATATTATGACCTAGAATCACTGAATCTGAAATTAATTTTCCATGTGCACGATCCCTTTACATTAAAAAAAAAGATTACAGAGGTATATCATCAGGTCTCAATGACCCTCTGATCTATTATATAAGAATAAAATCAATTTTATAATGATTTAAATACAAGTTGTTCAGATTATTATCAAAAAAATTTGAAATTATTTTTTTTCTTTTGGATTAAATATTTAATATTTAGTATATTAAAATATATAGATTGTGAAACAGACTGATATGGTCATTACACACATGCATTCAAATTGCTAGCTGTAAAATGTTTTTTAATTTTGTACACTTCTGGGTAAACGTCTTATTTTGCAGAAAACATCACTTTTTTGAAAAGAAATATTTAAAAAATATTTGTAAATTGTGTGTACTTGACTTATCAAAATTATAGTACAACATTAATATTTTGACTTTTTTTGAAGCTTTAAGCTTAAGATGTTTCATGATCCTGGAGCCTGATAAGTACATCATATAATTAGTTTTAAAAAGGATTCTCGGTGATACATATTATTTCATTTTCAATTAAATCAGACATGATTATTATGAAATGCTTTGAAAAAAAGATATATTTCTATTATGACAATCAAAATCAATTTTCATGCGCAAATCGTGTTTCGCCTGATTGGCTTAACTTAAGATAAGTGATCTTTGTTCCATGCTAGATCATGTAATTTTTTCTTCAAAAGGGATAAAACAGGAGAAAAAATTTATCATTTAAGATATTTTTTGAAAAAAACAATTCCATGCACAGAATATTGCGACACCTACATAACTTTCTACTGCAGCATCTTGAAAACGTAAAGTGTAGTTATCAACGACGGTCAAAATGAATGTATATGTAATATTTATAGCCCAAACGGGGTTAATTTGCATTCTAAACATATCCTTTACCATTTATCTGCACTTGGCTAAAATCAAACATACACTTGAAGACGTTTTTTTTTATAAAAATTTTGATTAAATACTTGTATATATTCTGTATTAAAAATATGATGGTTTATATAAATTCCATGACGCAAATGCATTCACATGTGCATGCGTGCAATGCTAAAGTTTAAATATTTTTGTACACTTCTTTGTAAATGTTGTTAAAATCTCAGATGCATAGAGTTTGTCTTATTTAATGAAGCTTACAGGGAAAACCAAAAGGGAGTTGGGGAGCGTTTAAAAGATAGTACCACTTACAATTTTTTTTAGTATTACTTTTATCAAAATTTGGTAATGCCGAAAAAAAACCCAGCTTTTTTGTAAATCAATAATAAAACATTGTATTTTTGAACTGCTTGATTTCCACAATATTTGAGTAAATCATGAAGAATTTGACTTTTTGCACTTAAACTTTAATTCTTTGGCAATTTACTTTAACCTGATCCCACCTCTGATGTTTCGGGGGTCCGTGTTTGCTCTGCTCTATATAAAATATCCTAGCAAGATCATTACGGAAAATATTCTCCGAGTAAAAGTATGTGAGGCTAAAGTTCCCAGATATTAAATTTAAAGAATGTCCAGATTTGCAGAAATATCTGCTAAATATCCTTCCACCACAAGAAATAGTCCCTCATAAAGCTTGCTGCTTTGTAGCTTTTTGAGCATTTTTTTCGTTGAATGTTAAAAGTTTGACATTGTTGAATTAAAATATGTTATAAAAATTGAATTTAAATAAATAGTTGTGATGGAAAGGGATCTGCGTGAACTTTTCTAAAAAAGCTAACGAGTGACATACCTTATAATGCCGGCTGGAATTATTTTCCATTTTGACCAGGAAACTATAGAAGTTCAATCTCTCGCGGGTCCAAGGCCCTCTGATAGAACGAACAGATAATCAGTATCTCTGGCAAGTTTCTTCATAGTTAGCTCACTTTCTCATTAACTTTAAAAAATATGTGTATCAGTGTCGATAAATAAATCTACACATTGCGTCCTAAAATGAGGGGTCATTTCTTCTTTTGTAATATATCTGTTTGATGACAATCGTATAACTAATAACAAAAATATAATGATACGCTTTTCTTTCCGTTTATGAAGAGCAGGTGACAATCGTTCTAACTGACAAAGTATTCGTATTTAAAATTTATTGGTTGAAACAGCCAGTTCCTAAATTTTGAGTAGTTTACAACAGACAGATGAAGACAAAATAAACATAAGAAATTTTATTTTATTTTCCTTCCGACGAAAACAATTCTTTATCATGAAATAAAAACAATGATAATTTACATTTCATAAATTCCACTCCATTGCATTCCTCATCTTTTTAATAGAGACCTAACTAAAACGTAGGAATAAAATCAAGACTTTTAGCAATTTCAGGGAAGGTTCTACAATAATAAACATCATATTTAAAGAGTTATGTATCGAAAGAATTAAAAACAACATGGCACACCTTCCTCAGAATTGTATCAAATTAAATCTTCACTGTATGCAGTGTAACAAAGCTATTCATAAAGAGAGATTGACTCAGAAATCCTTAATTAGGTCGTTGGTCTCTAGTGGTTGTGTCACGAGTTGCGGGACCTGACTGTGTAGGTTTTATTAATGGTATCCTGGGTGTTATATCTGGCGAGTTTTTCCGGAGTTTGATGTAACACGGATCGACTTGTCCGCGCAGACGCTGGTCCGCGTGAAATCGTCTGTTCTACATTTCGGACACCCTCGGTCACTTGCATCCACTCGTCCATCGGTCGACTAGCTCCGCCTGTCTGTTCTACTTCAGCTATCATCCCAGAGGCCTGATGGAAAATCAGATGTTTGTACGAGTTAGTTTTTATTATGAAATTTTGGTAAGAAATATAAAATTGAAACAATAGCCATTTTAATGCATTGAAAAAGAATTAAAGCTTTCCTCCATTACATTCAAAACATAGAGGTGATGCAGTAAGGATTAACTATTATTCTATTATTCAATACCGGTATCATCAACATGAACAACAAATTGATTATTCACTGGCTCAAGTAGTAAAATTAAAATATTTTTAAAGCATAATATTCTTTACCCAGTTATAAAAAGCTGCAGCGCCGTTGCTGACATCACGGATTTCCTCCAGCGTGAACGGCGCGAGAATCGCCTTTGCTTCCAGAGCCACGTCAAGGAAGCAGTATTTAGGATCAAACATGGCGACCCGACGCATGATGGACTCTTTTCCTGATCTAGACAAAATAGTCTGAATTGTTTTCCAGTCCTGCAAAGATAATGAGGTTTAAGGTCAGACGACACGTTCCTCAAATATATATATTTATATATTTTGTATTTCCTAATAATAGAGTGGTTAAGCATTTGACCGTGTACGTCTACTTGTACGTGTAAACCTAGAAGTGATTTTACACGTACGCGTAACTATGGTCGTGTTCTGTTTAACAAACTGCACGTGTACTGGTACGCGTGAAACGTCATTTCAACAAGGCACTTTACAATTCATTTGTATCAAATAAATCTATGACTTAAAATAAAAGAGATACGTTGGACGTACGTTATAAATTCTCAACTTTACACCAAACACCGACTGAAAAAATATATATATTCTGTAGTTTGAGTTTAAGAAGCTACAAGTTCTCACCTACGTGTACTTGCGAATCTTCACGTTGTGTACAACTTGTAGAATTACGCGGTATGCAAAACTGATGACGTAATTCGCATTAAATTAGGGGATTTCCCTAGCTACACATACACATAGACGTATACGGTCATCTGCTTAAACTATTATATCAAAAAATATTCATAATTGGCTTTCTGTTGTGATTTCTACATTGTTTTGAACTTTTCAATATAAGAGGTTTTTCTCATTAGTTTTATTTTATTTTTACCTTAACATCTTTTCTGGGATACTCTAATAATACAAAGACAGCCATGATAGACTGTCGCACGCCCTCTGGCGGATGTGTGTAGGTTCTAAGTTCTGCTGCAGTTGTTTGATCCATAACGAGGATATTGTGACGTAACTTCTCTATCCTGGCAAGTTTATCGCGCAGGCGCTCTGCTGTAACTAACTGTAGGTTGAGAATTCCGTCATAGTTGGCCTCCTTTGCGTTTCGGATAGCACGCTTTAGTTTTTCAAGATGGCGTGTTCGTGAAGCAGCTGCAAGTTCTAGATGAAATGAAAGTACAATTGACATATATATTTGTTTCAATTATAGAACTGTTGTTTCATGAATGCATTACTCGCGAGTATTAAAAAAAAGATAGGTGTTAAAACCTACCATCTTTAGCATTTAATAGCCTTAGCAATTTTCTGGCAGACATCAGAGTCGGATCGTCATCAGCAGGCTTTGTTTCCTCATAAGCTACAATCAGTTGCTCCAGTGCATCACGATCTCCCAGCTCCATAGCGCGACGTTTAAGCATCAAGATGTGACGCCTCTTCCTCACCATATCTAGAGTGGCGCCCGTCCTTTTCCGATCTTTGGTTTCAGATTTCGTTTCTTCCCTGTCTTCGTCTTCTTCAGCTTCCTCCTTAATTCTGTCCATGATCACCATCGGGTCATCTTGCATCAGCTCTGTGGTTGTTTTACGGTTGAGCTGGTAGCGAGCGATGCAATTCAACAGTCCAAACTCATCTTTATCGTATAAGTTCATCATGTACTCACCATAGTCGTTCAACTCTGTCAGGAAAAGCCTGTCGTTATCATGATCAATTATCTCTATTTGAGAGTTATCCGGGGGATCGTTGGCATGAAGTCGTTGAAGGCAGCAGACGACATCTAGATAACCACGTGGTATGGGAATCAGAGCCTCGTTATCAGCCGTTTGAATAGTTTCTGTAAGAACTTTTGTGGGTACAAACTCCTCTTTTGTGTCTCTATAGGCATGGCCATCGGAAAAGACGAGGTAGGAATGTACATTGTAGACCCGGCAACGCTTTGGATTTTCTCGTGCAAAGACATTGATAGAGTATTCTCCCTTGACAGGTAGGTCTATATCAAACGCCCAGCGATCTTCTATGGTCTGTCGGTAAGACTTCAGATACTTCATTGCAACGGGATCTGTGGTATGGATTTCCACCATCAGTTCTACGTAACTCATGGCTGCGAATTCCAGTCGAATCCTCCCGTCTTTTGTTTTAAAGCGCCCCTTTTGAATTCTTGCATTTACACCAATATTTTCTGCTATTGCTTTTTTACCGAGTATTCCATCAGGTACATTGGGAAAAGGTTTATTCTGAATGTCGTCATTTGTGCAACTAATCAGATAATTCAAAATATTATCTGCATCACCAGGCATACCTTCCTCGTTGGCGTAGATTTTAAGGGCGTACTCCCCGCCTTGTGGTAATCGGATGTGTATAAAATGTTCCCCATTCTCTTCCCTAACAAGAACGTATTTACTGAGAGTCGCTTCGTCTAGGTTAATACTCTTCAGAAGTTGGTGAATTTCCATTTTCTTGTTGGTGCCCAGTTTCACGTCGATCTTACCGTCTTCTGTTACTATGACAGCGCCTTTGTGGCTCACGGGAACCACCCCCGAGTCCTTGGTCTCCTCTACCGGACCCCATCCTATCGCGGGTTGGTCCGGCAGGGGCAGACAGTTCCTCTTGGGATTTGTGCAGTGTATCATATGAGAACAAATCAGGTCAAAAGATCCATTTTCTTTGTCATCCGTTCCATAAACATCCAGTTTGAATTTACCAGAGAGGGGGAATCTCATGGACAGTCTTAGTATCCCTTTAGTGTGTTCCAGGAGAACAAAGCGATCAAGTCTCAGATGATGCCGGAACTCCTCGTCTGATTTGTTTCTATACATAGCATACCGGAACTGGTAGGTGTCGGTTTTCTCTTCTGGAAATCCAAAACGCAAACCAAGTTCGCCCTCTTCCGGAATAATAATCTCTTTATATTGAAAGTCATCTAGAAGACTAATTTCCATGGAGTAGAAACGTTCCCGGATGTACACGTGCTCTTCAAATTCTGTCAAAGAGACGGGAGTATCTAAACACTGCCACTCTTCCTCGTCTGGGTAGTGAGTCCAGATGAACTTCTGGGGGTCCGTGAAGAAGTAGAACTCATTGACCTCGTTTTCCACGTGCTGGTACGCGCCCTCATCTTCTTCGTCCTCGTCCACATATTTCCCTTCTGCGTCAACCAACTTCCATTCTTTAGACTTCTTACCTACCACACATGCCGAAGCCCAAAAGGCGTCGATAAATCGCCATTCGTCTTTCAGATAGACGGCATTCCACTGGGCACCCATGTTTTCTCTGTTTACTTTCCCTCCTACTTCATACGCGGCACTCTTCGTCATTCCATTAATGATAACACACGGGACACCCAACATGCTGAAAAATACAAAAAAATGTTTATTATTTATTTGAATAGACTATCGCTCAGTACCTGGGAATATTAAATTTTTTATGCGAATTGGGGATTATCATGAAAAGCAGGTTAGTGATAATTACTGTACCAGTGGAAACTACCGGTATTTCCCGTCCTAGATTGTATACGTTCTCTTAACTTGGAAATTTCCAGAGTTACTCAGAAAATGATTTTTTTTTTGCTTTTTTCCTTATTTCTCTATGAAATCTTTAATTGAGAAATTGAAGATCTAAGTAATCATAACTCGACGTCCGTTGGCGACAAAGATCACTTTGGTTTTGAAATAAGCAGAACTCAGTTTATTACTGAGAAAGGTGGGTGGGGGTGGTCATGGTCTAAAAAAAACTGTGAATCGATCCTACCTTAGAATGTTTCAAAATTTAAAAGACTAGTCTTTCTACAACTTAATATGAATAAACATAGTATTCACCAAATTAGCTTATCATATTTTTTTTCTTACTTGCAAAGTCCCCAGATGAGATGAGCATATCCTCCCTGGCTGGTCTGCATGCTGATAAAATACTCCAAGGGGGAATTAGGGGGAGGTTCATCTGTTGATTTAAGGCTATAAATATCCTGGTGCACCACCCAAAGAAATATCGCCCGGGTCAAGGCCATGTGGTTCCAGTAGTCGCGGTATTTAAAGAACTGGATGACGTCATCAAATGTCCCCACTAGTAACTTAGATGGCGCCTGTTTTTTAATGTTTAAAATGGAAGGTTAAGTGTCTCATATATAAATTAATGAAAATAATTGAAATAATTTTATTTGAAATCAGGTCTTAGAATTGAAAACTTTTTTCACATTACGTGTCCATTCGTATTCTGACCGTATACTGTGTGCATGGATAAATATGTATACTAATCATGTGTATAAATGATTTAAGAAAATTTAATTTATATCTATAAATAAGGTATACCGGTAAGGTTTAAACATTTATTGGGAAACAAAAACAGGTTGTTCAGGTTATCATTTCCCAGGAAGCCATTCGAGTTGGAGTATATATATGTAAGACTCCAAAGTCCGATGGCTCCATATGATATACGCAAATTTTAAAACTAAAAGTATGAATTTTGCTAAATGATAGTTGACAGCTTAAGATACTGTATCTAAAAAATAAGTTAAATCTGGTGGTTAATTTGTGATTAATTTGTTGACCCTCCAGCCTCCTTAAAATGAAACTTTTTTTGAACCTACACATACATTTGTAGTTTGATTTATAACAAATCTTTGGTTATCACTGATACATGATGGTTTTTCAAACGCCAAAGTCCGACTCATGACATCAACAATGGCTCGTGATAAACTATTTTTTGCAAGGTTAAACAAGTGCTTTACTATTTGCAAATTAATGTAAATAACAAATCATAATATTTATTTTAGTTATGACACGCCGAAGTCCGATTGTGCGGAAGGAAGAACTCTTCCTTGACGTGACCTTATGACGTCACACTGTTCCGACGTCATGAATGTGTTATCCTGAGTAAAATCCATTGATTTAGTATTCGTCTCGCGTCGTCGTGCGTCGTGTGTTGTGTGTTGTGCGTCGTGTGTTAACATTTTTACATATTACTTTTTGTGAACCAATTTCAACCAAATTTGGCACAAAGCAGAGGTAAAGGGAAACAAAAATTGTTAGTCCTCGTATGGGGCCAAAATCATTAAATTAATAATCTTTAATCCTTGACAACACTAATGTTTTTGTAATCAGCAAACCCGGCCAAAATTGTAATCATGGCCCTGGGGTCAGGGGTAGTGCTAGGGCGGGGCTACATTATAGACTGAAAATGCATTATTTCTTTGAAAATCTTCTTCTCTGCACCTGGGTATTAAATAAACCAACTAAGTACATAGTTATTAGTGTTACCAAAATTGTGAATTTTATTGCCCTCATTGCTCGCTCTACTGATAAGTGAAAATACATAAGTTAAATAAACTAACTACAGTATATAAGATGAGGGTGCCTATACCAAAATTTGAATTTTATGGCCCCAGGGTCAGGGGTTATTGTTTTGTATTTATTTTATATTGAAATGCATGAATTCTTTGAACATTGCATTTTTGCGCAGTAATAACTAATGACGTCATAAACGAATTAATTGTTTTTCTGCTCAAGGTTTTCAATCAGAAAAAAATAAAACAATTTTTCTTTGGCGTGTCAAACCATCGGGATTTGGCGCAGACCATCGGACTTTGGCGTGACCATCGGAGTGTAAAATTTGGAGTGCCATCGCACTTCAAAGGACAAATAAAAGCTCGACTTTGTTGCACATATATATACCAACCCGTATATTAATATTCTTACTGTTTGTTGTTTTAAAATGAAACTTTTTTTTGAACCTACACATACATTTGTAGTTTGATTTATAACAAATCTTTGGTTATCACTGATACACTGATGAATTTATTTAGTTTTTGCCAAACCTGCATCATATAAATACCTCGACAACTCATAACATCAACAATGAATTTGTGGTCACGTGACAAACTATTTTTTGCAAGGTTAAACAAGTGCTTTACTATTTGCAAATTAATGTAAATAACAAATCATAATATTTATTATTTTAGTTATGACCCTTACCCCTAAAATATAGTCATCGATGTCTTTGTACATGGGAAGTTTGAAGAACTCTTCCTTGACGGTGACCTGGGGGGTGGGACTGGGGAGGTCCTGTTTCTGTTCCGGTACACTGCCATCTAGTGTTGGAATGTGTTGCTGAAAAAAAATGTTTAATTTTTTAAGATAAGCGGGGGATCTTAACATTTATTTTTTAAGGAAATGAAATATTTTTTTCGGTATTGTATTTTGCTCCATACCATGCAAATATCGAGTTCCTAATATTTTTTTAATAGAAATTCTAGATTTTGTAGTATGTTCAAAAATCTCACTTCGAGCTCTTTCCTTACTAAACTATGAACCTTTTTATCACTCTACATAGCATTACTTAAAGAGTGAATTTTCTGCGGCCAAGCTTACTTTTTTTTTCTTGATATAAACAGAATATGAGTATCCAATTTCTTGATTTTGAAAAGAAAATGTTTGTTTGACTTGAAATTAGAATGATATTTAGTGATACTAAAACAAAAAATATAATGGATGTTCTATCGATCAATGATCAGGTTTTAATTTTTTTCAGTTTTATTTGTACTCTTACAAAGAATACGGTTTACTTCAATATTGCACATAGCTGAAAGATATGTCGCTTATTGAGAAATAAATAGCGATCTATTGAAACGGTATAATAAATATATAAAATACCAGACGTTAAACTCTTTTCCCTTGTGAAAAGTAATGATCACATGTAATATTAGTCTCATAAAGCAGTTTTCAAAAGAAATCAGACTTATTTGTACCATGAAACATACATTTGAGAGAGTAGCTCTAAAAAGTCATCAGATCAATTTATAGCAACAGATAAAGAGCAACGAATGGCGGCTGATAACGAACCTTGTCAAAGTCGGTGATTGCGTGAAGATTCTTTGATTGATTTATCCCCATTCCTCTCTCTTTATCATTCAAACATCTTACACTATTTCCATTTGAGGTTCGCCATTTTGGTTTTGTTAGGGGTGCGTGTATTGGTATCTAATGAAATCGGATTATTGTGATTATGAGAGGAATATAAAAGCTGGAACTCGCTGTTTTATTATTGGGATATTTTATTATTGTACGGCGGATTATCCCGTCTAATGCTAATCATCTCGGCCAATCCGAAATACTGTAACATCGCTTGTTTACTTCCTTAAAAACAGAAATACCTAAGAAAAGCTTTAGAATATTTATTTTTTATATGTAAATGATGTATTCACTGAATTTTAAATCATTTCAATATCTGAAATTGGTGAAATGAAACTGAATCAACGCTTTAAATTGAATATGGTGAGGTTTAAATCCTGAATGAAAAAAAGGGACATGTACATTTTTTGTAAATAAAAAACAACAGTTGAAAGAATAGGACACATTTGATGATTTTGACATCAGAACACTTCGTAATATTTTTATTTTTATCATACTTAAATATTTTATGTTCAGTAATCATATACGTAATTTCTTGATTTGTGTGGATTTTGTTTCAAACTAATTACATTAAAAATCTTGCAACTTTACAAGATAATAAAGAATATCGGATTGGGAACATCTACTTCGGCATATTCTCACACAAAAGCCTCTATCGGTACCACCCACTTGCAAAAGAATTAATTATTTAACCGCTTTGACAATAGATTTGATTAATTAAACGTTTTCCGACACCAAAGGGAAACAAGGACGGAAATCAGACGAGAAGTTATAAATGGTCATTTTATGAAGCCTTTCTGTTGAAATGGAACGTGGTCAGTGTCAACGACAGGAAATTAGCCATTAATATAGGTTCGTAAGCCAAATTGTATTGTCGATGACAAGTTGGCAATAGCTCGGCTTTTTGAAGAAATAAACTGAAGTCTCGGTCACGATGCACTTTTAAGATGACCTCTATAATGCATGTATATCAAACATCAGTGGACTCATGTTTGAACGCATTCTCTTCAAAAGTTTTTTTTAAAAACAATCATGAATAGCTTATTGCATATGGACCTTAACTTTAGAGCTATATATACATGTATACGAAACTCATATAAAACAAATACCGAGACGGACTAAAATTTTGTACGAGGTTATCCAAATCAACCATGAATATATATCAGTGTCAATTCATTTTAGTGAATTTAATGAAAAATATATTGATCGATACTTATTCAGTAATTATATGGATAAGTCATAATAATTTAATTTGTAATTTTTTGAAAAGATAAGATTTGAAAGAAGGTCATAACTTCATAAACCGCAACTAAAGATGTCATCGTCGGAAACCAATCGCCAATCTGGCATACGTTTATTGATCAATTTGCGTTTCCGATGATGCTGAAGAGGTGTGACTGACTAAATCTTAAATATATTTATAAGGAAATGAACCCTAAGCATATGATCAATAAATTCATGTTTAAAAACGTTAACTTGTTGAAATGTAAATATAAATAAAAGTAATTCATGTCAGTTAGTGTTAAAAGTTCAACAGGACATGACCACTCTGACACTTTTCACATACAGTTCCGTTTTTCATGAAGCGCTAATTGGATGAAAAATATTAGATTATATTAGATTATTCAGTTCTGGACTTTCAAAACTGAAATGCATTTCTTTAAAAAAAAATCTTATTTGAATCTTTATAAATTCATAGGAATTATTTAAATCAACAATAATTTTTACCGTAATGTTAATTTCTAAAAACTAAAGTGTAAATAAGAACTTAAATTGAAAAATATGGAGATAACGAACAGTATTCAAGATCAAAAGTCCATAAAACAATACAAAACAAGAGCAGATAAAACAATACAAAACAAGAGCAGAGCAAATACGGACCTCCAAAACATCGGAGGTGGGATCAGGGTCCATGGAGGAGTGAGCATTATCTGTCGACCGGTCACACCAACTGTGTGCTCTTTGTCCTGTTCTGGAAATAATGGGAAAATAGTGTAAATAATGGACTAACAATTCGTATGAAAACGTCAGTCCGTATTTGACTCATTGATAAATTGTTTTTGCTGACAAGGTCATTGTATCGACCATAGAACTTACGAAATGACAACTTTAAACGAGACTTCTGAAATTTTTGTTTCATCAACTTGTTTGTCAATAATTTACCTCGTTTTCAAGTTTTTCATCCTTAGAGCATGTTCTTGCGTATCGAAGCACCTGAGATATATAAACTCTATATACAGGTGATGAAGGTATATTGCTGCATAAGTAAGGTAAATTGACGATCGAAATCATCGTTAAAGTCATCACCTTTATCATAGAACCTGGTTGTTAGATTACTATTAAGTCTTTTTGAAGTAAAATATCCAAATATGAAACGGATGTGTCAGACTTTGTGGTTTCTTTTATCTCAAGCTCACCAGGATATATCGCATCTACATGAGAATGAAAATTCCCATTGTTTATTGACAATACGTCGTCGATATATCTAAATGTTGAGTTAAAGGCCACAGCGAGTGTTTTCTTCTTTTCATGCACAAGTTTTTGCACAAACACTGCTTCAAATGAATACAAGAATAGGTCTGCTAATATCGGGGCGCAATTGGTACCTATGGGAATTACAATAGATTATTGGAAGACTGGTCTCCACAAACCACATAGATATTGTCAATTAGAAAATCAGTCATCTTTTTATATCAATTTCAGACTACTTGTGTGTACAATCAGAATGGTTTTAACAAAATAATTCTGCAAATGAGCAATGATAAGGTAAGTAAATTTACGAGTTCCTTTTTTATTGAAAAAGCAGCTGTCATTGAAATAAAAAATGCCTGGGCTTATCGTGGGGAATGGTTGTGAATTAAGTGTGATTTCAAATGGGCTAAAAGTTAACATTTAAGTATCCACAACTGATTAAAACCACTTCTTGAATATATTGTTGCACAGTACTATTGAAGTTTTTCCTTCACTACTGTTAATGTCTTAGTGCGGAATATATTATTTATTTATTCATAGAAGCACAAATAAACGCAAATTTACATTGGTAGAATCTTAAGTGAAAGCAGGCTTATATATATATTGCTTTTAAAGCACAAAATACATCATTTACAAACGGGGTGAAATCATGTATTCTAATAAACTGTGTGCATAAAAAACATATGACGTAATTGTACTGAGAAAATGAAGAGTATTTAGAAATATAAAGCTAAAGTACCATTTCTCTTTATACAGCAATATACTACCATTCTCTTTTAAATTATCATAGTATTTTAGCTCAGAATGAGATATCGATGTCATCCAGGTTAGTGTGATGGCTCATTGGCCTCATTTTGAGTATGGACTGATTCGATTTTTACAACAAAATGTTCTTTTTAACTCGTTGAAGAATAAGTTGTCCATAAAAGCATACACAAAAGGATTTACCACGTGATTTACAAGATAAGACAATTCAAAGACTCTGGCAACCTTATATTCCTGAACAGAAAGAGTTTCCCAGAATCCAACAGTTGTACTCTCCAAAACAAATGTGACTAGTCGTGGCAGAAAAGAAGCAATAAAAATGATTGTAATTATCATAAACATAAGTGAGGACTTGTACACGCTAGATCTCTTATCCGTTTGAGCATTTTTTGTTGATTTATTTTGAAACGTTTTAGACCGTTGATAGATGACTTTTCCTATTTTAAAATAGAGAATAAAAAGTAACAACGATATTATTAGAACAAATATTGTACAGAAAACGCTGTGGGATAGAGATAACGTTTGTGTTTCTGATGTTAGTCTTCGACAGGCAGTTCCGGTGACGTTCAGCTGGGTATTGTAGATTTTCTCCAGCCCAAACGTAAAGTAGCATGGAGCAGCAATCAGGATAGCTAAAATCAAAGAAATCAACAAGGATAGCCGCTTTATGGATAGAGTCATTTGTCTCCCGAGTGGTTTACACACTTTTTGGTATCGCTGTATGGAGATGACCAACAGAATAAAGATTGACAAACTGGTTGTCAAAAACGCGATTACAAAACTCCATTTGCAAAACTGTTCAAATTTGAAATTAACGGGTTGAAAATTTGACACAATATTTAACGGTACAGAACTTATTATTGCAAGGAGATCTGCTAGAGACAACGATGGAATAAAATATCGCCCATCTTGTTTATTTCTCAGACGAACTCCGTATATGTACAAGACGATTACGTTTCCTAAAACTCCCAAAGTCCCACAAATGATCAGATAGATCGTGGAGGGGATGAAGGCGTCAGCCATTATATTGTCCCACAATTCCAGTCGGGCCTCGGTAGAATTATCAGGCATTTTGAAAACGCTATCTAAAAAAAAAAAAGAAAGTGCAGTTTAAATCAAAATATTTCTGAGCATTTTGAATAAGTGTTATACAGGGAATGCTTACTCCTCCATAGCACCTGATCCCAACTCTGATGTTCGAGAGGTATGTATTTGATCTTCTCCCGATTTGTATTATCAGGATAAACATGAAGTTTGAATACTCTTTGTTGTATCCAAATTTAAATCAATATTGCAGGTAGCATATTCCCTGACTTATGCAGCAACATACTTTCATCACCTGCATACGAAGTGTATATATCTCAATTGATTCGATACGCAAGAGCATGCTCTAGGTATGAACAATTTCTAAAACGAGGTAAATTAATGAAAAGCAACTTGATGAAACTCTTTGTTATATCCAATTTAAAATTTAAACAATATTACAGGTGATATATTGCTTTTGCAGTTAATGACTAGTTTAATTAAGTCATTCTTTAAATAAATATATTTAAGTCCACTTTTTTTCTATAACATTGATTGGTTACTTGCATGATTTTTTAGCATTACGATATTTTGCATTTTGACATACTTTTCTAACATGTTGACAAGATTTATCATGCAAGGAGAATGTAAACAGAAATATGTCCCATTACATAACAGAAGGTATTTTTTTTTAAAACTATACTTACAATTGTAATCCATTTATAATGTTTTCAATATAAAAAAAAGTTATATCTAATCTTAATCGCCATATAGGTTTAATCATTATTAAAATATGTTTATAGAAAAATTTTTGAACGCATGGTTTTTTTTTTTTAAATGAAAAATATTGAAATGTAATCTTTTTATCGGTTTAATTATTTTATAATATGTTTATATAGAATTATTTTTGAACGTATTAAATTTTTTCTCAAAATGAAAAATATTGAAATGCTCATACCTTCTTCCGAGCTTTTGAATGATTCGTCGCCTGTGATTGTTGAGGACGATGAATCTGTTTATTGATTGTCTTGAGTATGTACCTTATTTATATCAATGCATGAAAAGTAGGAGGAGCTAATTCAATATCTGAAGTCAACATTTATAAAACTTTATGTTATTTTCACTTTATTGTTCACAAGAACACTTGAAACAGGGGAACTATGTGCATTCTGATATAAATAAAAATGTCTCAGAATATCAAGAAAACATTAATGTAGCCATCAATTGTCGCCTGGGAAATAAATAAAGTGAACAATGGAAATGAGTCTTGATCATCAAACCGCTTCGATATGCCTGAAGACATGCGTCTGAATGATGAAGACGATAGTCGAGAAGATTTTGAAAAGTTATAGTCTGATGAAACTCGAACAACACGATGCCCTTTTAAACTTATCGATTCCTCAAATAAATGTTAGCTGCATAAGAAGGATATGGAAATAACGAACAGTATTCAATATCAAAGTCCATAAAACTATACAAAATAGGAGCAGATCAAACACGGACCTCCGATACGTCAAAGGTGGGATCAGGTGACATGGAGGAGTAAGCATCCCCTGCTGACCGGTCACACCCACCGTGTGCTCCTTCTCATAATCGGGAAATAACGCTACAATCCGTCGTCAATTCAATGCATAAATAATGGACTAACAATTAGTATGAAAAACGTCAGTCAGCATTTGACTTAATGATAAGTGGTATTTGCTGACAAGGTCATTGTATCGACCATAGAACTTACAAAATGATGACTTTAAACGAGACTACTGATATTCTTGTTTCATCAACTTGTTTGTCAATAATTTACCTCGTTTTAGATATTGTTCATACGTAGAGCATGCTCTTGCATATCAAATCAACCGAGATATATACACTCCGTATGCAGGTGATGGAGGTATATTGCTGCATAAGTAAGGGAAGCTGACGACTGAAAAGTTAATGTCCTCACGTTTATCATAGAGCTTGGTTGTTAGATTACTATTAACGCAGTTTTCAAGTAAAATATCCAAGTATAAAACAAATGTGTCAGACTCTGTGGTATCTTTTAACAAAAGCTCTCCAGGATATATTGTATCGACGTAGGAATGGAAATTACCATTGTTAATTGACAATACGTCGTAGATATACTAGTATCTTAATGTCGAATTGAAGGACACAGCAAGTGTTTTCGTCTTTTCACGCATAAGATTTTGCACAAATTCTGCTTCATATGAATACAAAAATAGATCTGCTAATAACGGAGCACAATTGATACCCATGGGAATTTCAATAGATTGTTGGAAAACCCGGTCTCCTAAAACCACATAGATATTGTCAATCAGAAACTCAAGCATTTCTTTGATGTCAACTTCAGAACACTTGTGTCTTAGAATGTGTTTTAACAAAAGAATTATGCAAAAGACCAATGACAAGTTAAGTAAATTTACGAGTTCCATTTTTAAAGAAAAAGCAGCTGTCAATGATATCAAAAAGCCTGGACTTTAATTTATCGTGGGGAATAGTTGTGATTGATTGATTGTATACTGTTTAACGTCCCTCTCGAGAATATTTCACTGATATGGAGACGCAACCATTGCCGGTGAAGGGCTGCAAATTTAGGCCTATGCTCGGCACTTACAGCATTTGAGCAGGGAGGGATCTTTATCGTGCCACACCTGCTGTGAAACGGGGCCTCGGTTTATACGGTCTCATCCGAAGGACCGTCCCATCTAGTCGGGTTGTTCGATATGTGTTGTGTATTGTACGATATTTCAAAAGCATTCGATTCAAATAGTCAAATGGACATTACATCCCTTCAAAGTATTCTCCGTGATTTGAAATACACAATTTTAATCTCTGAATCCATTTCTGAAATGCGTCACGGTACGCTGATTTAGGTATACGGCTGAGCCAAGGGCCTGTCGGGACTTGTATCGACGACCAGACAACTTTTTAAGTTTTGGAAAAAGTAAAAAGTCGCATGGTGCTAGTATGGTGGGTGTGGCAAGACGGTAACCTTCTCAGACTTCAAAAATTGCTTCACAAGCTCAGATGTATGTGATGGAGCATTATCATGAAGAAGGCGAACATGCCTAAATCCCGACACAGGACGTCGTTTCTGATAATATTCCTTGAGCTTTTTCAGTCAACATCTCGGTAATACCGACCTGTAACACTTTTGCCCTTCGGCACCGAAATTTGTACGGCTAAACCATCACAAGAGAAGAATATGCAATAAAGGACCTTCTTTGTGCTCATTGTCCTTTTGGCAACTACAGGCCTTCTACCGTGTTTGGTTAGCCATAATTTGTTTCCAACTTTTCTTACTGGTTCGAAATAGTGAACCCATGTTATGTAACCAGTAACTATGTTTGCAAATTGTCTTTGATTGAAGTTTGGAAACATTTTTAGCAGTCGCTTAGCGGTTTGTATTCGTACCATTTTTTGGTCATCTGTCAATATATGGGGTATCCGTCACGAATCGTGTACCTGCCATCACTTTCAATTATTTCCTTGACTTTTGAGACATTTCTCTTGCCTGATACAGTCACAGGTCGACTCGATTTTGCTGCATCTTTGACGGACTCTGTGCCAGTCAGAAATTTCTGTCTCCACCTACGAACTGTCTCATAAGATACCTTATCAGACCTATAAACTTCCCCCAATTCAGTAAAAATCTGCTTTACCGAATTACCGAGTTTTGTGCGAACTTTTATGTAAGCTCTAATTTCTTTAATATTCTCAACCCGTTTCCCAACCATTTTTACAACAGTGGTCAACGACTTGCTCTATTGAAATGACGATTATTTTATAACCATGTGTAGTTGAAGGCTCGTGTTTATACTGTTGGCAAGGTATCGAATAGAGTTATCCAGGTGTATAAATATCGAAGAAATCGTGCAAGGCGTTATCGCGCTGTTATAAAGTTGAAAAATCGTAAGTTTTTAAGGTAAAATCTTGTGATTTCAAATTGTCAAAAAGTTCATTGGAATTTTTGAGTATCGACATCTGATTAATACCACT
Source organism: Saccostrea cuccullata (assembly GCF_032062105.1). Classification (NCBI taxonomy): domain Eukaryota; kingdom Metazoa; phylum Mollusca; class Bivalvia; order Ostreida; family Ostreidae; genus Saccostrea; species Saccostrea cuccullata. The sequence continues at coordinate 138,265 of NW_026918133.1, forward strand.
TCAATGATATATTGTTGCACAGTTTTTTTGAAGTATTTCCTTCACTATTGTCGATATCTTAGTGAGGAGTAACGAAAGAGGTTTGGTTGAACATTTACTGGAACCCGCAACGTATCTTTGTTGGTAAGGATTCTTATCAGGGATGGGGTAATTGAAAAAAGTACATGTAATTGTAATTGACTGTAATTAATTACATTTTTTGAAGTTATTGGAAGTAATTTGTAATTGAACATTTTTTCAATTACTTGTAAATTTGTAATTGTAATTTAATTAATTACACTGAAAAAATACCATGTTATTTCAATTACTTTTTCAATTACATTCAATTACTTTATATAATACACATGCAAGATATATTTTCACCACGACCTCCCCATTATTCTATCTTTATTCTATTGCAAAACATATCCTTCTTCAACGAAGAATAAGAATAAGTGTGTCAAGAAAAAAAAATGGAATGTGTTTGTCATTAATAAAGTTCTCTCTTGTTGGTATTAAGAGATAATTGCCATCCAGATCACACCTGTAAATAACAATCAAAACAAATCAACCCCTCTAAAGAGGTATTCATTCCTTGATTTAGATGACAAATTAATCCAATGCATGGAAATAATTATTTCAATTAAAAATGCTCTGCTAGTTTGAGAAAAGAAAAACTTTCAATTTAATAATTATTTTAACATTTAAACAGAATTTTATTAATGAATTTTGTATATGAAAAAGTTATGTTTTGTACAAGTATTATTTATGAAGTAAAAATGATCAACATAAATAGCAATTTAGGACTTTACCTTTAAAATATTACGTTTAAAAGAAATATTTAATTTGAGGAGTTATAGTTGTGACTAATTTTACTCTGTTGAAATATCACCTTTTAATCAAATATCATATCCCATGCAATTTGTGTACATGTAGATTTTATGTGGAGGCAACTAAATCAAACTGATATTGAACAGTTCTTTACTGTTTTGCAGATAAAAGTTATGATTTAAACCACAAAGATACACCTTTTATAATAACATATTATTTCTTGTATTGTTTGTGCAGAGGCTGCACTTGTATACAAATGAATGATCCCTGTTCTTTATATTCCTATGATTATGAAAAAAATTCAAAAAAATAAAAATGTAATTTGTAATTTAATTAATTACCTTTGTAAAGTAATTGTAATTTAATTACATGTCTTAGAAAGCCTATAAAGTAATTGAAGAAAAAGTCAAAGTAATTGTAATTTAATTAATTACTTTTTAAAGTAATTGACCCCATCCTTGATTCTTATGAAGTTTCGGAATCCACTATATATAGGGTAGTTCAAATGCATTTTGGCTCTGTGTAATATTGAAAATATTAAAACCGACATATGATTTTGAAAAAATTCTTCCTTAGATAGGGAAGTATGAGTGTAAGTAGGATTACCACTTGTAGAATTAAAGTTCTTCTAAAATACAATTTATATAATGAGCAATACAAACGAAGACAATGTCATTACTTGCTTTGTCGGCAGGGACCATTACGTACTGATCATGTAATCTGTTTAATTCTTTTTCACTTCTGGATTATTAAACACAGAAGGATATATATATATCGTCTCTCATTCTTTCAATACGCGACTTTTACATATGGATCTGATACAATAAATCCATTATGAAAAGGTGTCAACGCCTCCTTTTACATGTCTGACCCATCGTCTGGCGTAATTTTCAACAGAATACGTAATATTCATGAAATCCCGACGCCAATTGAACGATCGGGGTTCCCTGAATTTAGGACTTTTTAAAATATGTGATCTAAGGTCTTCATTATTAACTATCTTTACGTCACTTGTAATGACGTGTCCAGCAGGACTATGGTTATAGGGTGAAAAAGACCATGAACATAATGGAGGATTATGTTTCAGATACTCGGTATCACGGCTACGTAAAATTTTTATGTAATTGAAAAGTTTGGAAGCAATGGTCGATGTATATTTGTAGGAAATGCAAGGTGTAGTCTTTAACTTGAAATATGGTGGAATACAAGACAGGACCCTTTTGTGATTAAGAATATCATTTACATTAACCGCGTCAATTACTTTATTGGCATATTGGAATTCAAAGAAAAGACTGATTGTTTAGCTGCATTTTCTTCAGTAAAACGTGCCGGTTTAAAAAGGCTATGATTTGCATTATCCATAATCACAGATCGGAGCTTATATTCTGGTGTCGAGGAATCAAAAATTGGACTTTCCTTGGCCTTTTCATGAAGACGATTTAAAAGTTTCAAGGAGACAGAGAGAAAAGTTTGATGCGCGATGTAGCTCCTGTTTTTGTAGAAAAACTAAAGAGTTGAGCTGAGGGACCTTTTATATTTGTTTTTATTGTTTTTGATGACGGTAGATCAATTTACTAGTTTTGGAAAGAAAACCTACAACATAATGCTGTCTATTTCTAACTTCTTTTTTCTTTTAAGCATTTTTTTCAAAGTGCTTGAAATATCACCGAGGTAAATGTTGATGTACAATATTAAAGCCCCCAACTCTAGATTTACTAAATAAATCGTTTCTTTGACTAGTAAATTTACTCATTACCTAGTAAAACTACTTTTAAGTTAACGATCATATGGACAATAAATTTACTAGTCTTCTTAGTGACTTAAACTATTTTTTTCAGTGTTATCACTAATATTGTGACCTGAACCGACCCAACCCCCAGGATTCATG